>NC_143523.1:14638985-14940716 GCF_031878675.1 Megascapheus bottae
TTTGTGTGGGACTTTCATTATTTATGTATGTCGTAATTCATCTTTGCACTTTCCGAGGCATCGAGAACTGTTGTAGGATTGCTCTATAGTCGGTAGGTGGCAGCCTTTACTTGACTTGGGACTGGTAGTTCTGGGAATCTGTGTATATCTGTAGTTCTCAGCCAAATTGGCTCCCCTGCTGACTAGGTCAGAGTTTGCAGCTTTTGCAGGTGTTGGGCCTGTTCCCAGTGGCTGTGTGTGCTGCACGGCTAGCTCTCAGACCAACCAGTGGCCCCACAGTGGACTGTAGGATAGAGTTGTGCACTTCGGTCTTTTTTTTTTTTTTTGTCAATGTTGGTGCTTGAACTCTGGACCTGGGTGCTGGTCCCTGAGTTCTTCATATCATAGATACAGTTTTACCACTTAAGCTACAGCGCTATTTCCAGTTTTCTGATAGTTAATTGGAGATAAGAGTCTCATGGACTTAAATGCCTGGGCTGGTTTTGAATCTTGATCTCCAGATCTCAGCCTCCTGAGAAGATAGGATTACAGGCGTGAGGCACCAGAAACTACTCAGAAAAAGCTGGAAGTGGCTCGGTGGCTCAAGTGCTAGCCTTGAGTATAAAAAGGCTTAGGGATAGCATCTATACCCCAAGTTCAAGTTCTAGGACTGAAAATAAAAAGCAAAACAAATTCCATTTAATTTCCATTTCCTGGAGATAACTATCATTTTTATGTAATCAGAGGCACCTAGGTATTGCATTTTTGTGTTCCTGTCCCAAGAATATTCTCCTTTGATTTCACTGGATATAAATGCCTAGTGTAATGTAGAATTTATCAGGTTCCTGTGTATTTTAAATATCTAGCTTTGGCATTTGGGAGAGAGCATGTGCCATTTGTCTCTCTGAGCTCAACTTAACCTCACTTAACATGATTTCTTCCTGATCAATCAATTTCCCTGCAAATGACATAATATTATCCTTTCCAGTGATTGTATAAAATTCCATTTTGGTTAGGTATCACAATTTTCTGGATTCCATTTGGCTTTTTGATAAAATCATATGACAATGTAAACTCAAGAAGTGTGAGGCTGCAAATGTTATAAATAACATACTGTTTTACATACTGTTGCTATTATGTACATCGAAGGTGTGAAGTCCAGCATAACAATGAAAATACAGTGTGTAAAATACACATTTGAGCAACATGGTCATTTATTTTCATTAAAAAGTATTATGTACTGTTCATAACTGCATTTGTATATACCAACAACCACAATCACATGATGGACAGTCTTATGTCATGACTTTATGACAACTGTGATGTCACCAGGAGATAAGATCTTTCCCACTACATTATCGTCTTATGGTGCCATTATCGTTCTAGAATTTTTACTGGCAACTTTCTGTCTTAAATGTCATTGCCTGGTAATGACTGTCCTGAGAAGGTGGAAAGTTAATCTGACTATGATATTTGGAGGTGGATCTTTGGGAGGTGAGCGGGGTTAAATGAGGTCGGGAGGACAGAGCTCCACGACTGCATTAGTGGCATTGTAGAAGAAAGGAGACTCACCTGTGCACATTTGCTGCATGTTTCCAGGTGTTGCTGTGACTCATCTATTCTGCAGATCGTGGTCCCATCAGCAAGAAAGACCTAACAGATGCAGCTGTCCAACTTTCAACTTTTCAGCCTTCAGAACTGTGAGTTGAATAATTTTTATCCTTTATAAATTTCTCTGTCTGTAGTAGTTACTGCTGGAAAAACAAGAACTGGACAGTGATGAGTGCTAAGATTAAAGACTGAAATATAACATTAGAAGTTCACAAAGAATGTACTTGGTGAAAGCCCCTTGATGTTGGTATTAGTGATGAATTTTAGGTATTATACCAAAAGCACAGGACCACAAAAGCAAAACTGACAAGTAGGTATACAGCTAATAAAGAAGGCTTTTGTACAACAATAAAAATTCAGGTCCAGTCTATGAAATTAAAAAAAATTGCAAAGCACAAATTTGATGAGCTATCAATACCAAGAATATGTAAGGTAATTATACAGCTTAACATTCTTTAAGAATGGAAGTTTTCCGAAGGATATCCAAGTAGTCCACAGATAGATGAAAGCCACCTAACCAACATTTATATTGCAAAATCATCATCAGGGATTTGCACATCAAAACCAAAGAGGCTTCACCTCAATATACCCATTGTAGGATGCCTATTAGCAAAAAGCCAAGCGATAATAAGTGCGAGCTAGGAAGTGCAGAAAAGAGGGCACTTGTTAATTGTTGGCATTTCAATTGGGGCAGCCATTTTGAAAAACTGTATGTCAGTTTCTATAGAAAACCAACAAAACAAAAGCAACAACAAAAAAAACCTTTAAAAAAGAAATTATATGATCCAGAAACCTTACTTTGTGAGTATACATCAAGAAGTAAACTCAATAACTTAGAGATATTTGCATCCCAGTGTTCACTGAATATTATTACCTAGCCAAGATATTGAAACAACCAAATGAGTGAATACATTGAAAATATGCACATATTGTTACAAAATTTTCCATTGTTGCTTGTGAAGTGCAGAGCCCACACAGGTCATCTGGCTTTGAAGCCAGCAAAATCCAGTAGTGTTGCAACCATGTTAGCAGGTCATATCTACTTAGCATTGCAGGTCAGTGGCAAACAAGGCTCGCCAGTGTTGCGTTCCACTGCTGTCCACTGCACCCCACAATGCTGATAATGGGGCTTAAGAGTGTAAAATATTTGCATTTCTTTTATGACCAGAGATGTTGAGCATTTCTTCATGTGTCTATAGGCCATTTTTGTTTCTTCTTCAGAGAAGACTCTAAGTCTTTGGCCCATTTTTTAATGGGATGGTTGTTACTTTGGAGGTTAGTTTTGGAGTGATTCAATTTTTTGAGTTGTTGATATATTTTAGATATGAGGCCTTTGTCCGTTGTTTGGTTGGTGAAGATCTTCTCCCACTCTGTAGGCTTCCTGATTAGTTTACTAGCTATGTGCTTTGCCATACAAAAGCTCTGCAGTTTAATGCAGTCCCACTTATCCAGCCTTTCTCTGATTTGTTGTGATTCCTGGTCCTTATTAAGAAAGTTTCGACCTGTGCCAAGGAGGCCTAGTGTATCTCTCACTCCAGTTAGAATGGCCAGGATCAGGAAAACGAATGACAACAGGTGCTGGAGGGGATGTGGCCAGGAGGGATCACTACTACACTGTTGGTGGGAGTGCAAACTCGTTCAACCACTGTGGAAAGCAGTGTGGCAGTGCCTCAAAAGGCTAAACATAGAACTCCCCTATGACCCAGCAATTCCACTACTTGGCATTTACCCTACCATCCAGAAACAAGGACATACTAAACCCACTAGCACAACAATGTTCATTCCAGCACTATTCACCATAGCAAAGATATGGAACCAACCTAGATGTCCCTCAGTTGATGAATGGATCAACAAGTTGTGGTATTTGTACACAATGGAATTCTATGCTGCTGTCAGAAAGAATGACATCACCCCATTTGTTAGGAAATGGAAAGACTTAGAAAAAATCATATTAAGTGAAATAAGCCAGACTCAAAGGAACTTAGGCTCAATGGTTTCCCTCATTCGTCATAATCAGTAGAAACCTTGGGCTCTACTAACAGAGATCTGCAATAGAGCAAAATCTTGATACATAAGGCCATATAATGTGAAGCTAATTGAAAGGACCTCCAGGATATTGAAACAAAAGCCATATAATGAATGATTGTTGTCCTTAATGTACTATATTGTCTCTCATCTCCTTTGCTGTCCCTTGGTTATCTCATATTGGTATAGTATCTCACTTTGTTATCTGATATATTGAATTTATTTGTATTTGGATATTTGAAATTTGATAGGGAAGGGGGGAAAACCAAGACGGGTGGGAGGTGTGGGGGGGGAGGGAAATGGGTACCAAGACATGTGAAAGGGTATCAATGTATGTGAATTAATGCACCTTCTATCTGGCAAATATCATGTAACCCTTTTACTAATTATAATAAAAAAATTTAAAAAAAAGAGTGTAAAATATTAGAAGACGTTCACAGGGCACAAGCTTTCAATTATAAAATACATAACTGCCGGGAGCTAGTGGCTCATGCCTATAATCCTAGCAAATCTGGAGGCTGAGATCTAAGATGATGGTTCAAAAACATCCTGGGCAGGAAAGGCTGTGAGCCTCTTAGCTCCAATTAACCACCAGAAAACAGGAAGTGGCTCAGTGGCGCTAATGGTGGGAGTGTTATGCTTGAGCTCAAAAACTCAGGGGCAGTGTCCAGGCCCTGATTTCAAGCCCCACAACTAACTAAATAACTAAATAACTAAACAGCTTCTGGGGAGTTAATATATAACATGCTGATTATATCTGATAGGACTATAGTATTTCCTTAAAATTTGGTATGAGAAGAAATTTCAAGTGTCCTACCCCCCACATGCAATTTGTAAATATGGTTAATGGACTATGGTTATCAGTAAACAATGTTTGTGTATATCAAATAATCACATTGCATATCTTGAATATAAGCAAACTATGCATCATTATGTACTATAAAGTAAACCAAAAGAATTACTGAAGATGGCTTTTATTATCAGTTTCCTCATGAACATTTAATCTATGCATCTACTTTTGCTTTTTTTCCCTATCTTTTCTTCTAAATAATTTATCAGTGTTTATAATGTATCCTGGTAAGCTGCTGTAATATTTGGAACGATGTGGGCATGGGTGGCAGCAAGGCTGAGTTTGGGATGACCAGTTTTCTCTCTGAGGCTGAATGGGAGTTGGCTAGGATCTCTTTGGGTCCCAAGATATAGTGAATGAACCAATGAGTTTATCATTAAATTTGGGAAGAAACTGTCTAGTAGACACCAATGATATGAAACTTTTAGAACAAACTGGTGAGGGAAAATTCTTAGAATATTAGTGTGAAATGAGACCTGCACTTTTTCAAGAGGCAACTGCAAGAAAGAGGAGAAACAATGACTGTTTAATACAGCAGGGGAAACCTTCATGTTGTATACTAGGCTGGAGGAAAGACAGGCCTTCAACATCTGGAGGAAAGCTCCAGGTGACTGAGAGAGAGAGAGAGAGAGAGAGAGACTAGAAGCGGAAGTTAAAATAGGAGATGAAGCTTCAGGGGATCCATGTAGGAAGGCTTTCCAGTTAGAAAGGAATGTGTGTTCACCTTTTGTTTGTGTTGGTTAGAAGTAAGATTAGAAGTCTCCAAGGATGAATTTGGCAATCTTTTGTTATTACCACATACACAAAGATGCCTGATATACCTACCCAGTGGTGGATGAGTCATTTTAAAGCTATTCTGTCTCTCTCAGAGATTCTACTCTGTGTGTTGCTTGCGTGTACTGGGTAGGGTTTTGTTAGCCAACCAGCTCTGTCAATGCCAAACTGATATCAAGTTGTATCCCCATAGTGTTGTATACCCTAGGAACTTGGAATCATGCAGACATTTAACATTTAACTTTTCTATTATAGTCTACGAAAGTAAAGTTCATGAACAGACGAAACTTGGCAAGTAGGTGAGACTTCTGCAGACCCCAGTAGTTATAAGAGATGGAAAGAAACTTTATTTTTTAGCATACATGATTTCCACCAACCACCATCTAAAAGTAACTTCCTTTAATTAATACATTTGAAAAACAGATTCCTTGGCTGCGGTGACTTTTCAGTAGAAATGTCAACTTTGTCATTTTCATCCTGTTGATGTAGCATCTCTAATTACTAAGTATTTCAGAGCTGAAAAGTACAGATGCTCTTTTAGAAATGGAACTTTAAAGATGATTTTGATGAGAGTCCAATGTTTCTTATCTTATAGAATTACCCTCTTGCTCTATAAAATGGAACAAATTTTCAGCTTATTAAGTGGTGTAGACACAGAAATCAGAGAGAATAAGGCTTCTAGACCAAAGTCTTCAATACAGTGACAGGGGCATCTGATATGGCTGGTGCCAAATTCATCTAGAGAAGTGATCTCTGGAGAATTTAAGACAATCGAAATTACAACTATTCCTTTCCTTCTATATTTTCAGCATCTAAAAAGCATGGAAATGTCCCTTCCAAAACTCATATTGAAATTGAATTTTCAATAGTTTTAAGAGATTTTTTAAAAGATGATTTGTATCTGGTGCTATGGCTCATGCTTATAATTGTAGCTTCTCAAGAGGCTGAGATCTGAGGATGGAAGTTCAAAGCCAGCCTGGGTAGGAAAGTCCATGAGACTCTTATTTCCAATTAGTCACAGAAAAAGCCAGAAGTGGTGTTGTAGCTCAAGTGGTAGAGTGCTAGCTTTGAGCAAAAGTGCCTAGGTCCAGAGTTCAAGGCTCAGGACCTGCAAAAAGTAAAAAGAAAGATTTATTTAATTGTGAATTAATGTCATCATGCTGGGATAGGTTAATTGCTAGGAGAATGGGTTACTGAGAAAAGAATGAGCATAGCCCAATTTTTGCCAGTCTTGCCCGAGCTAATTTGCCTGTCTGCTTCATATAGCCATGCTTGGCAGGTTGACGTCATTGCCAGATACAGTACCATAACCTTGGACATTCTAGTTTCTACAGCTGAGCGTCAAATGAGCTTACACTGTTTATAAATTACTCAGTCTGTTATATTCTGTTATAGTAACAGAGGCAGTGGTCAAAGACATAATTAACCAGTAGTAAAATAGATGAACTAGGTCTACATACTGCTTGTTATGTCACTCATAATTCACAGGATAACTGAACTAATGAAAAACAATCACATGGAAGGAAAAATCTACCCAATGTCGTAGTTATTTATATTGGAGATTTCTTTTTTATTTCTAAGTATATATTATGATGTTAGGTAATATATAAGAGTATGTTATGGTTGAAATCCAGAGCCCCATGTCTATCAGGCAAGTACTCTACCAGTGAACTCCATCTCAGCCTTTGTGTTTGATTGTGGGCCCCGTGCTCTCCTTTGGCCTGCTTGCTCACAATCGCTACTCTATTATCTGATGCAGCCCCAATTTGATTTAATTGTAGGAAAAAGTTACCAACATAAATGATAGGACCTGTGGATTCATTGTGTTGGGAATGAAATCCTTGACTGTGAGCTGCAAAGTTTTCCTCCATGTGGCATCTGACTGGTCCCTCACTGCAGCAAGCAGGTGACACTAGCAGATGACATTCTCAAGAAGAGGTCCACAGTGATGTGACAGGAGTGTGGGTTGAGTCAGGCTGATACTCTTGTCTCAGCACACCTGGACAGGTGTATTTGTAAAGCCATGAGGGATGCCAACTCCTTAGGGTTTCTTTTAATTCTTCCTGAACCACTGAGATTAATGCCTTTGGAAGTGGAAATGGTTCCATTTGACGCATTTCTGAGGCTTTGCCTTGTTAGCATTCTAAGTGAACCTTTTGGATAAATGCTCTTAGTGTGAAAACAGAAAAGGCTGTTATTATGGTACCTTTAAACCTTTCTTCCTTTTCTATTTCAATTTAGAGATTTAAAATGTCCTCTTGTTCCCACCCCTTGGCTTGTTACACTTTTATCTTGCTAAAAGGAATCACTGTTTAGAAAGTAAGAAATAAATCAATGGGTGATTTCTTTTCTTAAGCATCTGACAGTTTCCTTAATATAGATTAGAAATGGATTTTTTAAAAAGAAATCTTTAATGTAATTTTTTTTTGGAGTTTGAGGTAAATGTGTAAGTCAGCCTTGACTTTGACAACAAAGAAAAAAATTCACTTACTTGCAAATCTAGAGCAAGTCTTTGAGATGGTCTAATCAACTGATCATTTCTGTGGATGAGCAGTGTGAGACTTATCAAGGCAAAGCATCTTTTCCAAAGTCATATAGCCAGATCATGGTCAAGAGGCTGGGTATCTTCCTCACCAACCTCAGTGGCCCATGAACATGAGTTAAGTTTGGTTCAATTCCCACTCTGTGCTTTCCTACCCAGAGTGCTTTACCTGCCCTATACCTCCTTTCTCATCTCCATCTGATTCTAAGGTCCACCTGCCCCATTTTCGCCCTGAGATTCTCTCTGTCATCTTGGAACTATCACAGTGACTCCATGCCTACAGGACCTCACCTGGGACAGTCTTTTGCTCTAACTCTAGGTCTGTAGGAAAAGCTAAACCTCGTCTAGGCCCACGAGCCAACTTCTTGGCTGCATCCTAGTTTCTCTCCATCACCCCAATTGCTTTGATAGAAGCACATTTAGTTAGAAGTTGCTGTAAAATTCAATATACAGAAGACCTTTACATCTCTGTTTTTGGTTTCTATCTCTGTCTCTCCGTCTCTGTCTTTGTCTCTTTCTCTCTCTCATGTTCTAGCATATTTTGTGAATTATCATTTTTTCTCCTTTGGAAACTTGATGAAAAGGATCTGTGAGCAGGCCAAGCCTGAGAGAAAAATCACATTAAGAGCTGCTAATGTGTTCAGGTGTTAAAAATCCTCCCTACAAAATGTGCAATTTTAAAGGCCTTCTGAAAATTCTGTTACCCCCAAGGAATAAGGTGGGTGATGAAAATGTTCAGGCAAGTTTGGGAAGTTAGTGAAGTTACTCTGATCCATCTGAGACCTTCTCAGATCACAGCACTTAACATGGCTCTTCCCGCTTCTTAGGTGTAATACCCAGTGAAACAGCTTGGAACTTGGGATGAGGCATCCAAGATTTGAGTCTTCCTTTGCTTCTTGCTCTCTGCCTGTCCCCTTGGAGCGCTCATTCTCACATCTGAGAAGTGGAGACAAATGCACGCAACACAGTTCGCTTCCTTTGCTGACTCATAAGGTCATGGGCTCTTGCTTCTGTTCCTTTTCAGGAAATATCACTACTGCTAGTTCTATTTTCTGACTAGTTCTTATGTATGATGGGTTTCAATAATCAATAATCAACAATAAATAATCAATAGATAGTCAGTGGCTCTCTATTCAATATTTCTGCCCCCAAGCTTCATATCTCAACCTGATTATGCACTTAGATGCACTATTGGCATGCTGTATCAAATACAATATGTCCACAAACACACTACCATCTCTTCCACCATCAATAATTTCCTCGTATTGTAATTTGATGACCTGACTCACTGTATACACATGCCAGGTTCATCAATTTAACTAATATTTACTTGAATTTCTTTTTGTATAATCAGTATTAAAACAGTTTTGATTGCTCTGTGTCTCTCATATTGGTCTTAGTTTCATTCTTCTAAATGTTTCTGTCTTTTTTGGATTTATAATTTTTTGAATTTACAATTTTTAAAAATTTATTTTTACTTTATTGTTCTTTTTTTAATTATCCTGAAGTAGTTGTACAAAGGGGTTTCAATTCAACATGTCAGTTTGTGAGTGCAGTGCATCTTGATCAATGTCTCACTTTTCAAAATATGGGTAATCTCATTTTAGACATTTCTGTGTGTGTGTGTGTGTGTGTGTGTGTGTGTGTGTGTGTGTGTGTGTGTACACGCATGCCTACGTATGTATGCCAGTACTGGGACAGACCTGGGTGCTGTCTCTTCGTGTTTTTGCTTACTGTTGGCACTTTATCACTTAAGCCACAGCTCCAGTTAATGTTTTTAAATATCTGCATCATTTGCTGCTAATCATGCTAATCACGGTTTGCAATCCCCTTCCAAGACATTCTCAACATAGCTAGCACAAACAATCTCTCTGAAACCTAAATCTTATGAAAATATCTTTGCTCAAAATTGTTCTTTTCATTTCTCATCCCTTATACAGTCAATTTCAAATCTCATAGCATGCTGTTCAGCTACTCTTATATGAGTGAGAATATATCTAGTTTCTGGCCCTGTTCTAGCTGCAGGTTTTCTTTTTGGTACCCTATATCCTATGCACATATATTCTTCATCCTTCTGGCTTTGGTCAGGAAATCCTTGGTCTTGAATTCATTTGTAATATTTATTGACAAGTTATGATTTTCTAGGAATTCTTCTGCGTGCAGTGAATAAAATATACAATTGACATTTATAAGACATTTTATTGGGTTCTGTTATCAAATTATTCTCCAAAAGAGGAAAACACATTTTAATGAACTTGGACTGTAAGATACAGATTTTAGTATATATATGTATATATATGTATTTTGGTATATGTATATATATATAACTTAAATATCATCATTTACAATCTGAAACATGGCTTTAACAAGCAACTGAGCTTCTAAATTCAGTAGATAATAGATAAATCAAAGACATGTTATTAATTCATCTTTGTATTGCTGAGAATTTATACAATTTATATATTGCTACAATTTATAATCTGGAGGACAGGCCTAAAGCTTAAAAAAAACAATAAATTTGAAGTAGCTTTAGAAAGTACTGATTTAACAGATGTGTTGTGGTGGAGGATAAGATGGATAATCAGGGAAGCTATTTCTAAGGAAGCCACAGGAAACTGCATGAAGATCAAGGGGAATGGTATTTGCCAGGCAGGGTGAAGGGCAGAAAATTGTCAATGCTGCCTTGTGGGAAAAAGCTTGGTGTGTGTCAAGATTAGCAGAGAGACTGGGGTATGGGAATGATAACATGAAGGGAGATGAGGTAGAGGAAGCAGGCAGCTCAGTCAATTAGGACCTTGGAAGCAATGGGAAGGATTTCAATTTAACCATGACAGTAATGGAAACTCATCAGAGGATTCAGGAAAGATCTCCTTTTCCTATATTTCTACCTTACAAGAGCTCCTTCATCTTTGAGCTTACCTTTACAAGTCTGGTCTCCCCTGTGATTTTATGCAGGCTTCTCTTGAAGCTCTTAACATTCTATCTTGTAATCATTTGCTTGATTCCTTCTTATACTGAGTTTTCAGTTCCTTGAGAGCTCTGGCTTTTCTCTTCATTGTTGTGTCCCAGAGCCAGACACATAGTAGGACTCAGGAAATGATCCCTGGTTGATAGATAAGATAATACATGAAATAGGGACCAAGACATGAGAAAGGGTATCAATGTATGTGAAGTAATGCACCTTCTATCTGGTGAATATAATGTAATCCTTCTATTAATTACAATAAAATATATGGAAAAAAAGAAAAATAGCAAATAAAGAAGGCTATTTTCTAACATGTCAAACTATATAAAATTCAAATTTCACCTCAAAAATAAAAATTTATTGGAACATGAAAAAAAAAGATAACACATCTCACAGTGCTTCGTAGACTAGAATGCCTGTCTTCTAGTTTGAGATAAGGATTCAGATATGTTTCACAAATGAAGACCACTAGAATAGCCTTAATTATCTCAATGAAGACAAAATATTATTGCCATTATTCTTTCATCAAACACTTATTTGAACACCTGCTGTGTGTCAAGGTCTCACTTCTCAGCAGTACAAAGATGAATTAATAACATGTCTTTGATTTATCTATTATCTACTGAATTTAGAAGATCAGTTGCTTGTTAAAGCCATGTTTCAGGTTGTAAATGATGATATTTAAGTTATATATATACATATACCAAAATACATATATATACATATATACATATATATATTTTGCAGTCCAAGTTCATTAAAATGTGTTTTCCTCTTTTGGAGAATAATTTGATAACAGAACCCAATAAAATGTCTTATAAATGTCAAATTATGGGCCTATCTGGACTATAGCAACATATTTTACACTTATGATTTTAAGTGTAGAAAGGAGATAATGTGCATTTGTTTACCATCCAGATAGTACATGAAAATTATTCACAGTACCCAGACAATGGGTACTTTATATTCAGGCCTGAAACCATTTCTTTATGTATTTTTCTCATCAACTGAACTATTCATGGCTAATTTCATGACTACCACTGAGAGGAAAAGATGGCAACATTGTTAGTCCCTATGCTGTCTTTCTTTTGAACCTATTTACACAGAATCAATACAGACCTCCCATCCTCTGTCATTACCCAGTACTACTTATTTGTATCTACATGTATCATTACGTACAACTACATCATTCATCACGCTGACTAGGGTTCTTAGTGTGCAATAACTGTTGGCTTGTTGCATTCTTAATGATTATTACAAATGTAAGGCTTATCTAGGGACATCCAGGAATATATGATGATTCACTTTCTAGTCATGTTAAGTTCACCACTCAGAATAATGTAATGGAAATATAACTATGCATTTTCCAACAGTCTCAGACTCTTTAGGTTATATATTCACTTCCTTGGGTGTGATCTCTTTTATGGATGACATGGATTGGGTCTGATACACATTCCCAATTGTGGGACATTTAGATGAGACCCATTGATGGACTGGAAGGAATGATCCCATTCATACAGTGAAGGCTGTATAGATCCAAGAGAGTACATAAAATCATTAGATTGATTAGATACAAGAGGCTATCAATTGTGTGGCCCATAGAATTTGTGAAGCAACAATTTCAAAAGCCCTGAAAAGACAAGGATATAGGTACTTCTCATGGACTGCTTATCATATGATATAGAACAGGTTGACCACTGGATATGTCAGTAGAAGATTATAGTCAGAATAAAGGGTACCTACCATTCCTACTCCCTCTCACCATTGCATAATGTAACCAAGGACAGCAGCACCATTCGAATATGGACAGATCACAAACATCATGTCTTGAAGTTGCAGCCTAAGAGCTTGCAGTGAAATGTGGGATAGTCCCAAGTCCTAAACTCATCTTTTCTTGTTGTGAACTATGCTAATGTATCGTGTCACCATCATTCTAGGGGCCCAAGTTTATATTTTCCTAGGAAAGAAATATTGTGTTAAGTGCTGTAGGTGATTGCTTGGCAGTTCTTCATAGACTAGGTAACCACTTCTTTGATTCAAAAATGACTAAGTATGAGTTATATAGGTTTTAAAGCATCTGGTCTACCTGCCAGGATGGAAAATAATCCACTAGGGCTGTGAGCATGGGTTACTATGGCCTATGGGTTGTGGTTTGCACTTTGAGCTACCTGTCTAGGCTGATATTGTTGACCTGTACCAATTCAAGGCATCTGAATAGGCTCAGAAGTTTTTCAGAGCCCAAAATGTGCATCCTTGGGTAGAGTTCTTGCTTGTTCACCCAAAGAGGAACTTCCTGGAGAACTTTTAACTCTCCATTATTTTAGTTATGTAGAGGTATGTTTCTTAGCTTTGACTTCTTATTACTATCATCTGGGAAGCTTATTAAAAATAGACTGGGAACCACCCCTGCAGATTCTGCTTTCAGTGGTGCAAGTATTGGGGCTGAACATATGAATATATTTAAAACTCTCCAGGTAATTTCAATGCACAGCTAGACAAGGTCTCATTGAATATCAGAAAGAAAGTGCCTCTAGGGGGTAGGCAGACTGCCTTGAAAGTCTGTGGGATGTCTGCTCTCTGAGAAAGGAAGAACCCTATAGCATTTGTTGCGGAAGAGGACACTGAAACATTTGCCTCTTTGAGTTATGTTGAATATATAATTATTGGAAATCTCCTATGGAACAGACATTTTTCCTCTGGCTGCTATTGATAATATTAGTATGACAAAACTGTGTCCCTTTGCCCTAATTGAATTCCAGTGGAGAAAGCAGCCATTTTCATTACGATACAATAGGGGTAATAACAGTAAGATGGGGGGGTCATAGGAGAGCTCAGCTAAGTTTTGGGGCTTCTAGGATAATGTAAGAAGGACAGAATGTGGTCAAATGAAGAAGTGTTGTATTCTAGGCACATGCTATGGGCCACGGTGGATACCTAACAAGGTGACAACTTTAGCACCTTGAACAATTGATGGGAACCAGAGCATGCATAGTAAGAAAAGAAAGGAGTATGTGTGTGGAGGGTAGTTTGTGTGTGGCCCTCCTAGATGCTTAGATAAATACCTAGCCAATGGGATCTTTAGCTCACAGAAAATTATTGAGCCGATTCATTGGCCAGCATCCTATGACTAAATTTGCATTTGGAATGAGGGAGGAATGGGAACAGGGCTAGGGAAGAAGGAATATGAGAGAGTAACATCCTTGAGGCAGAGGGATTGGTTAGAAAACTCCTGCAAAAAAAAATCAAAGTAATGACAAAGAGCTGAACTAGTGCATGGCAGTGAAAAGAATGGTAATAATGATATCTCTGAGGGTTCTGACAGATTTTTTTTCCCAAACAACCCTTCAGAACTCAGTATGTGACTGGCTGAAGAAAAAAATGGAGGGAAGAATATAGAAGGCCAGGTATTTTAGTCTGAGCAATAGAAGAGCCTGGAGCATTGTCTAGAGGCACGTTAGCCCTATGCTGTTGAGGTTCTTAGAGAACTTGCAGTTGATTTCTAAACACACCTTCAAATATGGGCTGTGATGGGGACTGGAGATGCAGCCTCTAACTTTTGGGCCTCTTGAGTCTCAGTCACTGGTGATGACATGATGAGTGAGAAATCCATTTTTTGAAAGGATTGCTTTTTCCCTCCATTATATTCCTCAGCACAAAAGGAAAAAGAATTCCACTTCACTTTGTAAACTCTCATCATACTATTGTGATTCCTTGAAGACCAAGGTTTTCTTTTTCTTCTGGCCAGTTGTGTGCACTTTCTCCTTCCATGCTTTGTGAAAGAAAAAAATTGGCAATGAAGTCAATTTAGTGCCTTAGAATGCTCTTGTATTTTCCTCCACAAATGGGAACTTCTAGATTTTGCATAAAGTAATTGCTTTAAGTTCCTGAATGAAGAGTAATTTTTATGTACCACACTAAGGATGGAATTTCTGATAAAATGCTAAATGCCTATACCTTCTGCTCTTCTGAGATTCATCTATTCTCAGTGCTATTCATTTATTCTCAGCAGATCACATATAATTCAGTGTGGGAGGGGTAAAGAATTAGTTTGGGCTATAGCAACATATCATGACAAAAATAATTTTTAATTTAAAAAAGATAAATATGGAACAGAAAGGTTTTTTTTGCCAAAACATATACACACAAACTAGTTTTGTATTTGAATGAAATTCTGAAAAAGAATGTACACTATTGGAGAAGAGGACATAGAGAAGGAAAATTAAAACTCAAGGATGGAGGAATAAGTGATCATTGGTAAAAGGTATTTTACACACAGTGTACAGAAGGCTATCTTCACAATGAATTGAGCAGACTTGTGGCTCAATCATACTTTGATGTTATATTTTATTGACTTTTTTATTGATTTATGAGAACTCTTTTTTATAAAAGAGCCATTAAATCCTTAACAGTTATAAATTACATATAGTTTCACGCACATATCATAAAAACTTTTGTTCTGGTATTTTGTACCATTTACTGACAAGAAATTTTAATTTATTATTAATGAATAGTAAAAGGTAGCATGCCAGTTTGGGCTTTGGCAGTTTTGTCATGAGGAAGGAGGTGTTTCTCATCAGGTAGCTTTTGTTTTTCCTTTTAGTTGATTAGGAATTTTGTAGTTCTTTATTTTCTGCTTAGATTTTTAAAAACTGAACTTGTCGATTTGTAAAATACAGGAAAATGAACAAATCACAAATCTCTAGTTAGCTTTTTTTCTTTGCCAGTCCTGGGGCTTGAACTCAGGCCCTGGGCACTGTCCTTGGAGACTTTTTGTTCAAGGCTAGCACCCTGCTACTTGAGCCACAGCACCACTTCCAGCCTTTTCTGGGTATGTGGTACTGAGGAATTGAACCCAGGGCTTCGTGCATGCTAGGTGAGCACTCTATACTGCTAGGCTACATTCTTGGCCCCTCTAGTTAGCTTTTATATTAAAAAGTGACTTTTTAGATGTGACAAAGACATGATGCATATATCATATTACCCTTTTACTGTATTAATCAATACATGATTGTATTTATAAGGTTGTGCAATAATGCCACAATTAATTTTAGAGTATTTTCATTACCCCAAAGAGATACTCCTTACTTGTTAGCAGTCACTTACCCCTCCTTTGTTCCTGCCATGATCCCAGCTCCTGGCAACCACTGATCTATTTTCAGTCTCTATACAATTCCTTTTTTTGTGGTGGTACTTCATCTTGAACTCAGAGCCTTAGACTCTCACTTGGCTTCTTTGCTGCAGCCTGACTCAATACCACTTAATCCACATCACACCTCCACTTCTGGCGTCTTGCTGGTTGTTTAATTAGGGATGAAATTTCATGGACTTTTCCTCAGGCTGTCTTTAAACCCTGATCCTCAAGCTAATGAATGGGCAGGATTTAGACATGAGCTACCAGCACCCAGTTTACCCACAGTTAGCTTTTTAATCTATCTGGACTTTATTTTTGTATATGGGATTGTGTTCTAACTTTTTTCCCTCACAGACAGAAACTTTATCAATGATTAGTTCAGTTAGGTAAGAACATGAATGAATATGTAGCCTAGAGAATAATAGGAACCCTTAAGTGGGAGCAATAGCATATGAATGTATTATCAGTGAAGGCTGTGTGAAGTGTATGGAGTTGAATACTAGCCAGATTGAAGAGGGAAGAAGGGAAGAAGAGTAGCCAAGGAAAAGATAGAAAATCTATCTGAGCTTCCAGAGGGTCACAGAAGCATGGTCTCTGAAGCAGGTAGTAGATGTAAGAAATAAATTACCTGAAAGATTTGAGTAGATATTCTGGGTCCATGCTGTGTTAAGTCCTTACACATTAGCCTCATAAGTTTTGCATTGTATCCTCTGAACATTAAAAAGTAACATGAATGTGTCTGCATAGGAAGTGTATCAGAGGAGACACTGTAGAAGGTGAAGGTGGTTCAATTTTTTTTTATAAATAAAGAGTTCAGCATTGTCTCTCCTGGTTCTCTTCTGTCTTGCGGTATAGCCCTCACTGGTAGAGAAATTTTATGATTTCTTTATCCTTTTGTTCCTTATTTGTATTTTGGAGGAGAGGGGAGAGGGAGGTGCGTTCTAGCTCTGAGTCAGGAGTTCCTGGGATGGGAGCTAAGTGAAATACTGAATGGGGAATTCACAGAATAACAGTAAGTTGTCACTGGAGAGTAACTGATGTTGAGACAGATGTTGTTCTGAGAAATGGGGAACCAAGACCCCACAATTATTTATGCACAAATCACATAACTAGCCAAGGTGGAGCCAGGAGAGAAGACCAATGGATCTGACAACTTGGCTCCTTCTTCATCATTCTTTAGGCTGCCTCTCTTGCCCTTTAGATGTAGTAATGCACACCCATAGAAAGCACTTGAATTTTTAAATAGCTATGTGACCTCATTGCCCCTGACAAAGTATGACATTGTATGTAGGTAGTGGAGAAAACTCTTCAGTTTGGGTTTTAGTCATAATATCTTCTGTATTCAGAATAGGCAACTCCTACTGAAACATGTCTCATTTTACAGTTGGAATGCTTTTACATGTTTTTCTTTCCTTTGACATAACAACTAGGACTATTTCAGTCTGAAGGTATTCCTTTAACCTGGGCAAGATGCAGCTAGCATGAGATAGATATGTAACAGGAATTGATTCGAACACAAGGATGTTCCCTGTTTGTGTCTTTGTTATTGCAGCATAGTTTTCTTTTAACTTTTCCTGACAGATATACCTCCAGAACATTTTGCTTCCACACAAAATTCACCCAACCAACTTTGTTTGGCGATCTGTGATCTTTGTAATGTTTGAAGACATGCAATGAGTCAAATACAAAGGTATTATTGAAATTCTTTAGTGCTTAGGGCTCTTGTTCTATTTATATAGACTTTTAATTGGATTTGGGATAGCTGTACCTGAATCAGATGTCTTAGATAACATTTTCTGGTTGCTAGATATGGACCCTTTCTTATATCAGGTAGCCACCAAGAGAACAACCATAATTGCAATGCTGTTCACTTTCTGTGAAATTATATGTCCTTTCTGGGGTTATTATAAAAATTGTAGCTCTTCTTGGATCTATACTCTCTATTTATTCCCTTTTTTCTTCCTCTTCTCTTCCTCTTTTTCCTTTCCTCTTCTTCTCTCTCCCTCCTTTCTATCTGAAACAAAGGTGTGTTCTGGTGGGATTGGTGGCAAACCAATTCAGCAGTGATACTCACTAGACATGAAAATGAACTATAGAACTCAGGGGAGGGGGAGGAAAGAGCAAGGAAGAGAAAAAACTGGGAGAAAACAAGGGAAGAGATGACACTGCTCAAGAAGAAATGTACTCAATACCTGATTTACGTAACTGTAATCCCTCTGTATCCCACCTTTATATTTTTTCTTGCCAGTCCTGGGCCTTGAGCTCAGGGCCTGAGTACTGTCTTTGGGCTTTCTCAAGGCTAGCACTCTACCACTTGAGCCACATTACCACTTCTGGCTTTTTTCTATGTGTGTGGTATGGAGGAATGGTACCACATGCTTGCATGCTAAACAAGCACTCTACCACTAGGCCAAACTCCTGGCCCCTACAATATATTTTTTTTAAAAGATGAGTTCTGCCAAAACAATATGTCTAAGCCCAGGAGTAGATTGTCTAGTTCAAATTAAGCCTTGAAATGACTTGAGATTACCAACAACATGTTAGCCTTAACCATGTGAGAACCTTGAGTCAGAATCACTCAGATAAATCACTTCTGTATGAGACAATCCTTCTGAAAAGTATGCTGTTTCTCTTTGTTTGTGTGATTGTCAAGTTTGTTCTCCTACCATCAGCATTCAGGAAGAAGGAACTATTTATGCATCAACTATATGGATGATGTTTTAGCAAAGAGATCTGAATCAGGTGTGGTGGCTCATGCCTGTAATCCTAGCTACTCAGGAAGACTGAGATCTAAGGATTGTGGTTCAAAGACTGCCCAGATACTAAAGTCCATGAGACTCTTATCTCCAATGAACCACCAGAAAACCAGAAGTGGTGCTGTGGGTCAAGGGGTACGGAAGTAGCCTTGAGCTAAAGAGCTCAGGGACAGTGCCCAGGACCAGAGTTCAAGTCCCATAACCACCACCACCAACAACCCCCACCCCCAAAAGAAGGAGATCTGAGTTTTTCAGTTAAGAACATCATTTCTATATGGTTTCTTAAGTTAGAAAAAATCTGAAGAAGTTAGCAAAAATGTTGTCTCTTGGAAGGCAAAATAGCAAAATCAACAAAGTAAGGGTATTAGGGGACAGTTGGTTTCCTGTTTACATCGCTAACTTTCAATCATATTTTGTTATAATGGAGTAATATCTATCACACAAATGTTATGGTAAGATTTAGATGCATTACCTAATATGGTACCTAATAAATAGAAGGAATTCAATTAAAGCTAGGCCATGGTTAAATTTGACAAATGCTTTCCAACTTAAAAAAATATCCAATAATTCATTGTATGCACAGGGACATGGTTACAGTAGTTAGTACCTGCTTTCTTTGCCTTACTGTTTAGGAATAGTTTTCTTAAAAAGAGCTGAATTATGCATTCTACCTGCACTCAATAATATTTCTATGTGACTCTACAAACTAGTGGGTCCTGTGGGGGCAGCTCTTAGAGGCAGGGCGTGCAGAGGGTCAGACACATTGAAATGCAATGACCCGCACAGCTAGAGACTTGCATAAGTCCCAGACATAACTCTAGGGCCTTTGTTCCCCTTGCTTGTTTAAATGCAAATTCTAAATATTTTTCTAGACTTTCAAATGCCACCTCTAGCACAATTCCTCTCAAGTTCTTCCCACTTCCAAGTACACCAAAGGAAAGTGGTGCTTGGGGACTCATTTCTGTTTTCTTTGCAAGCAGTTGCATTGTGTTTATGATACTGGTTTAGGAGATGGCTTGTTAGGTTGTAAGAAAAACATAAGGGGTCTGAATCAATTCTGAGTCTAGTTTTAACACGTAGTAACTGTTAGTACTCAGAGCACTTTAGTAAATCTTTGTAGTTCAGGGTCCTAATCTATAAAAGGAGGCGATGATGATCTCTATCCTAACTGAAAATTGCCATGCTCTGAAATCCTAGCAGTGTTGATATCTAGAAAACATTCAACAGGTATAGTTAGTGGTTTTCATTTTATTTTATTATATCACTTTATTAGTCAACCATTTCTTGAAAGCCAGCTTTGTAACATCCCAGCCAACCTTCTAAGTACACAAGGAGCAGAGATTACTAAACAATAAACAAAATGTATTGGTCTCATAGTGTGTACAGTATAAGTGCTAGGAGCCAGATAATAAACAGATGCATTTCAGGTAGTAATAAGTACAGTAAAGGAAATTGAAGAGAGAAAACCACCTTTTGAACAAGCCCTCAGTAAAGTACCTGAATAACCAGGTAAGTGTAAGTTTATAGGAAGCTTCAGGTAGAGGCTATTTTGAAAGCAAAGATACTCGTGGAATAAAATTGTGTTTAGAAAAAAAAAGAAAGGGAAAGAAACAGAGAGGGAGGGAGAAAGGAAGGAGAAAAGGAGGGAGGGAAAGAAAAATAGAAAGAGAAAGAGAAAAGCATACACAGACTACATCATTTAGGATCTTTCAAATATAGAACAAATCTGAAAGATATTACTGTAAAGGCAAAAAGAGAGCTGTAACAGGATGAGTCTCTGACCATAAATTCTGAGAGTATTTCAAAGGTTAGGCCAAGAGAGATTTTCTTTCAGTAGTAGGAATACATGAGGCCAGAAAATTCAAGTGTAGAAAAATGGATGAAAAACAGGGGGATGATCAGACCTTAGAACAGGAATGCTTTCCTTTGGAGGTCAATCTGTTCTCTGGAGAACTGCCATGCTGATTTCTGCTGAAAGTAGACCAAAGACCCGAGGCTTAGAGGAATGAGAAAGACATATGACCAGTTGGATTAGTTCCCATTGACCAATGGGGAAAAGAATCCAGCTAATCATTGATGAGACATGAAACAAAAGATGTCTGAAGTATCAGTACCCAGACTCGTTTTAGGGAGACAAGGGACCCGAATGTCCATGATTCTTCTGTCACTCATGTAGAAAGAAGGGCACTTTTTTTGTTTGTTTGTTTTGTTTTATCTGCAGTAATGCGTTCTCTGGAACTTTAAGATGGAGGCTATCTCCTAGCATTATCTGCCAGGATCATAGGGTTCAGATTAAAATCTCATCAGCTCTGGGGATTTTTTTTGTTTTTGTTTTTGTTTTTCCAGGTAAGCATAAATGGGCTCAATAATATGTTAGCAAGCTAAAGCATTGCCTGTAATTTTGGAGTTTCATCCTAAGAGAGTGAGCAGTTCCCTCCACTCAGAGAACATGCAACTGCAGCTGCTGCCTCTGTCTCTGCCCCTTGCTCCTCCTCACGTGCCTGGCCCTGACTGCATAGACAGAGGAAGTATATGATGTGGCTTCCTACTGGAAGCACATCCTATTTCCTGACCCCTGTGAATGTCTCCTTGGCTAACTTTTCATGTAATCCAAAACTTCCGTGGGGCTTGAGAAGTTCTGCTTTCTGTCCCTCCATTGTGGGTTATCCCAAGCATGGTTTCGTTGGCCTTATGGGAAAGACCCTCCATTGCTATGGTGTTGTCCTGTGCGCTGAAGAATGACTGAAGCAGCCCTGTCTCAACCACCATGTGTCCTGCCTAGCATCTCTTTAGCTGTCCCTATTCTTCGCCTAAGTGGGGGGAAATCGTCTCTAGTTGAGATGCTCTGCTTTCAAGTTATCTCCCTCTTGCTTCTCTTATTTCATTATTGGGGGAAGCTTCCTTAGCCTACCTTATACTACAAAAGGACCAAAAATTTGTCTAACTTTATTTTCTTTTTGCCAGTCCTGCGGCTTGTAATCAGGGCTCGAGCACTGTCCTTGGACTTTCTCAAGTTAGAGCTCTACCACTTGAGCCATAGCCCCACTTCTGACTTTTCTTTTTATGTGTGTGGTACCAAGGGTTTGAACCCGGGTCTTCATGCATGCAAGGCAGGCACTCTACCACTAGGCCAAACTCCTGGCCCTGTAACTTCATTTTTAACAACATTTTAATTTTGAACCTTGATTTTTATATCAATATATATCCTGCAGTGCCTTTATAAGTCTAAAGAAAATTGACTGAGGTTAAATTCAAAACCCAGCTGTTAAGCCTCTACCTTTCATAATACAAAGAATGTATGGGCTTGAAATTCTCACTCATTTCACCTATCTTGGATCACATTCAGGATAAGAGGCTCTCTTTCACCCTAAGCTGAGAGAGAGAGAGAGAGAGAGAGAGAGAGAGAGAGAGAGAGAGAGAGAGAGAGAGAGAAAACAGGTCAACTCTGATGGAGAATTGAAGAGGGACCTGTGCTTACCTGAGGAGAGCCAGGAGACAGAAGGCATGGCGCAAAATGGCAGCCAAGGTGGTCAGTCCCTAAATAGAACCATGATCAGTGATCAGTGGGCAGGATAACAGGATGCTCCAGAGTTCAAAGAGTCTCTTAAGTTTATGGTATCAATACAGCAGATACAATAATCTATTGCCCAATTCCCTGCCCCTGTCTCCAGGAATGCAAGCATGTCCATCGTCTGGTGGTGGGATTTTACCTCCAAGAGTTTTTGGAAATTCCCTGTCATCCACCACACTGCCAAGAGGACCCCAGTTAGTCCCACTATATCTATTTTAGTATTTATTTGTGATGTCTAGTATTAGAGCCTGGGAAGACATGAAATCAGCTCTGACAGCTGGATTGCAGTTCTTATATCTAAGCCACCACACACACACACACACACACACACACACACACACACACACACACACACACATATGAGCATCAAAAAGAAAGCCATGTGGCAGAGCTTTCAATCCAGCACATGGAAACGGATGCTGACTGTCCAGACATCTTCAGAGGCACCCATCATCCCTGCCTTCCACATGCGAGCTCATCTTGAAAAGACTTCTGATTGTGCGGATGCTCTCACTGATTATGAAGTCCTGTCCCCAAAGTGAAGAGCTTCTGTCGGAAGTGACTGATGTCTTGAGCAGATGGCATATTTCCCAATGTGACTGAAATTGTCAACCTTTTCCATATGATGGATGAGTCACATTTAATACCTACTGAGAAAGAGGCAAGCTGAGTAATGTGGCATTCACTATTAGCACCAGTGATTAAGCTGTAATCAGAGTGCTGATTCTGACAGCGTGTATGACTATGGCCTCCTGTCAGTCAACTCAGAAAAGGGAATGGGGATCTACCTGCCACATCTTCCCTTGTCAATCTCTGTGACACTGGGAGAATCCCGACAAAATTTTCAAAGTGGTTGGATGGTGTGCCTCCATTTGAGATGCCTACTGTAATTTTACGTGTCATCAAAATGCTGTTTATTTTCTTCAGTGCTGATGTTACATCTGGAATTCATACTGGCCTCTCCATGCAGAACCTTGAGGTCAAATTGGGGAGAGATGACAGGGAGGAGAAACAATCTGACTTTGTTAGTGGAGGCAATATGCATGATAATGACAGTAATTTCCTGACTGGAAAAGCAAGGTAGAAGCAGACTGTAACAGGAATGGGCTTTCAGACTGATTCTCCTCTTAGAATGCATGGGCTTGACTTTGGGACAGGACTCTCTAATCCTCTTTTCTGAATTTTAATGGCTTCACAATAGACAATCTCCTGTGAATATATTTCCTCTAATAAGAGAATATAGAAAATATAGAAAAAAATCAAAGACTATAGAAAAAAATTGTATGTAGGTCCATATATTTATTTTTTTATTCTAAGCACTGGGTATTTAAGTGAAGTAGTGAGGTTAAGATTTGTGTTTGGAGGGGGTGGTGTTTGTGCTAGGGTATGGACATTGTCTCTTGTATTTTTTGTTCAAAGATGGCTCTCTGTCACTTGAGCCACAGCTCTACTTTGGATGTTTTCGCTGATTAATCAGAAGTTAGATAAGAGTCTTAAGGGCTTTCCTGCTGGGGTTGGCTGTGAAGGGTAATCCTCAGATTGAGTAGTGGGATTATAGGCATGGGACATTGGTGCCTACCTGATGTTAGGGTTTTGTTGCTGTTGTTGTTGTTGTTTTGTGTTATGTTCTGCCAGTCCTGGGGCTTGAACTCCGGACCTGGACACTATCCTTGGGCTTTCTCTCAAGTCTAGTGCTCTGCCACATGAGCCACAGCACCACTTCCAGCTTTTTCTGTGTATGTGGTACCAAGGAATTGATCCCAGGGCTTTATGCATGCTAGGCGAGCATTCTACCACTAGACCATGCTCCTGGATCCTGATGTTAGTTTTGATTAAGAATAAAATTCAAAGAGTTTATAGGTTGCCTGCCATGCATCCTCCATGCCAGCTATTAGGTTAATTTACAGTCAAGTCAGCCAGAAGTTAGAGAATTTGTGGTGAAGATATAGCTTTAAAAAATAAAGAGGGCCGGGAGTTTGGCCTAGTGGTAGAGTGCTTGCCTAGCATGCACAAAGGCCCAGGTTCAATTCCTCAGTACTACATACATAGAAAAAAAGCCGAAAGTGGTGCTGAGGCTCAAGTGCTAGAGCTCTAGCCTTGAGAAAATCCAAGGATAGTGCTCACGCCCTGAGCTCAAGCCCAGGACTGGCAAAAACAAACAAACAAACAAAAGAACCCAAAAGGACAGAGCAGAACATTACATTCTTTCTTGATACTGGAAGAGCAAATTATTGATTAGGATCCAGGGTTCTTGAATAGCATCTTGACCTGGTAGGATGAAACCAGATGCAAAGAAGATATTATTTCAGAACACCTTGCCTCTGTCCCTTCCTGGGCTCTTCTGAAGGACCCCAGGTCAGAACCATAGTGCTGCCATCTTAAAGTTTAACTCATGCTTTTTCTAACTAAGGAACTGTGGCCAGCTGGCCATAGATTAAGGGAGCCAGCAAGGAACTTGTCCACTCACACCTCAAAGCAGTGATGCTGTGGGGTGGGGGGGGGGGGCGGGGGGGGCGGGGGGGGGGAGAAGCTGACAGTCAGGGTTTACACAGTCTTTTTAAAGGCAAATATCACAGATTTACACCCATCAGGTGGTCGGATGAGATAAGATAGGGATTAGGGAGCTTCCCAGGCTGGTGGAAACCCATGGGAAGTTCTCACCACGCAGGTCCCATTCAACTGTCAGAGAGTAGTTTTATGGTTTGGGAAACAAATGCTATACAATGCTATACGTGCAGTCTGATTTTGACACAAAATAGGTTAGTTCCTGGAGCTTATGGACACCTGTGTGAACAATGGCTGACTAGGGTCCAGAAGTTCCTGTTTGTGCAGCCTCTGGGTCCTTGGTGATTTTTATTCTGCTTACTGAGGGGGAATAATTTTGGGTCTGGGGGTAGTTATTTTTCATCTCTATATCCTGAACAGCTTACATAAACAACAAGACGGTTGCTGCTTCAGAATGGGGGCACTTTTTTAGCTCTTCACACCAAGCTCAGGACTCACAGTGGCAGAGTGTAAGCCTTGAGCTGCAGAGCTGAGGTGCAGCACTCAGGCCCTAAGTTTGGGACTCAAAAGTGGCAGGGTGCTAGCCTTGAGCTGGAGAGCTGAGGGACAGTGCCCAGGCCCTGAGTTCAAGTCCAGCAACTAAGCAAGCGAAATACCAATAGGACATTTATACAATGCAGTAAGCCTCTGCTTGGATGGCAGAGATGATGACAGATCCTAGAGTCCCTTGAACTTGGCCACTCGAAATTAATAAGAGCCGGGAGGTCATAGAATAGTTTGTAAGCATGCCTTACTAATGCCCGTACCTCTCATAACTGGGCAGGAACTTGTGTAAAATCCGACCCTACCTCTTCCCCATGGTAGTAGTTTTTACAAGCTTAGCCCACATCCTGCTGACCAGTCTCCGCAGCTAGCCATCCTACCTCACAAACAACATGTGCTAACTCAGATAAGGGTCACTTCCCCATCCTAAGGCCAGAGGGATACAACTCAGCACATATTTCCCGCCGGGCCCTGTCTGAGCGATTATTGGTCAAAATGTATAATTTGTTTCAAAAGGATTGGCTGCCTGCGTGCAGACCTTGCTGTAATGCTTTAAACTTATTGGCTGTAAAAGCGCAGGCTCTGCTATAACGGACTGTAGGACTGTATAAAAAGTCACTCCCGAGACAGATCGGGGATCTCAGCCACTGACCTGAACCTCACGGATCTCGAGGTCACGTGTACCTGAGAGCCCGAGCCCAAACACTGACCCGAACCTTGCGGATCTCGTGGTCAAGTGGACTTGGGAGCCCGAGCATATGCCCGAATAAAATCCTCTTGCCTGTTGCATCCAGTGGTCCGTGTGTGCGTCCTTGGGTGCGGGTCTCCGTGGGTCTTTCACTTCTAGTTTCAGTAACCTTCAAAGGACTGCAGAAAAAGGACCCAACAAGGAATGAACAACCAATCAGAACGCTGTGGAGCTCAACCAATGAAGTGACACCTTTCAGAACACCTAACTATAATAGAGAAAACCAATTAGATCACAGTCTAGGGTACAAAACCCCCTAGACTCAGCGCTACAGAGAACAGAGCTATCTGTGAAAGAGAGCATGACAAGTGAAGTGTGAGAGTGGCCTCCCGGCAAGACACACCAAGGTAATTGTCTTCTGAAGAAAGTTCCCCACACTCATCCTCTGTTATCCTGGACTCCATTCATTGAATTCCTGGGATAGGTACAGCAATAGTGGCCTTGGGGCTGCAACACTGGCAGCCATTTTCTTCCTGATGAACCAAGCGGCATCAGGAAGCAGGTGTTGCCTGCTACAAATCTGCAAACCTAGAGATCTGAGTCAGAAGGGCTTTATGAGTTCTGTCCTCTACAAACAACAGCAGACAATTCCACATCAGTACTTGAAGAAAGGGAGCATCCACCTCTGCTCACTGTGCACGGGCCTTGCCTAGTAGCCGTGGTGGCAGTGGAGCTGGAAGTGCAGCTCAGCAGCTTCTGAACAGGAGATTCTCTTTGAGGTCTCAGAATCAAAGGGAAATTGCAGGTCTATCACCTGTCAGCATGTACAACCTCTCACTGTTTAACATCCTGCACTAAAAGGGTACACTTGGAAATATGACCTTTTATAATGAATAGTGCCTATCTCCAAGCAGCAACAGCTTCTTAGAAACGTCACTCTTTTCCTTCATTTAAATGATACTATACTGTGAGCGACAGAAAGTACGAAGCTATCAGAGTAAAAAAGTATATAAAAATTAAAGAGGAAAGCAAATCTTTTAAAAGAAGTAACTAGATTAAAAAGAGTTTCCTCCATTGATGGGGAGGCATTCCTGGGTTTCTGGAAAAGAGACAGTTTGAAAGAAGAGTGCTTCTTAGTGGAGATTTCCTTGGAAAAAATTCTTATCTTGCCAAGTTGCCCAGGGCTCCTCTGTAGAAAAAGTGTGGTTCCTGGGCTTTGATGGTTGTGTCATGGACGGGAACTTATTTCTTACCAGAAGACTTGTTCTGGGTGCATGTCTGGCTATGGCTTAGGGGAGTTTTCTGTTCTTTGTATGTCGAATTAATCAACAGGATCTCTTAAAAAGCAATTACAAGTTTTGAATTGAAAGGCAGACATTAGTTAGGATGATTTTTGAGCCAAAATCTCTTATTTTCTACTCAAAATACTATCAAATATTGATCAGCTACTACTTGTACTGTTTCTCTAGCCCTAGGCAGTTATGTGAATGACTACTGGCCATTAGTTATTTCTGGCATTAGAACTGATGAGAGTTGATCTAAGGTCCTTAGTATTAGAAAGGATGACAAAGTGCAGGCTGGTCAGAGATCAAGCTCAAAGGGCATGACTCCTTGTGGTGAATAGTATCTTTTATATCATATGAACAACTGGGATGGTGTTTTTAAGAGAGAAGTTTCTTTTTTTGAAAGTTCCTTAATATGCTAAAAGAAATATTTATGAAGGTAATCTCATGGAGGTCTTCTTTATCTAGAGATAGAGATGAGCAAACATCTTAGACTCTGTTGCACACATAGTAAAGTATGTTTATATATTCATACACATACAGCTATATACTATATATATTATATATCTTTTGGGAAGGGAAGAATCCTATTTTGGGGGCCCATGGTCTTCTATCTTGAGACATTTTATAAAGTCTGTTTGTCTAGTTGAAGAAAGGACCCTTACATGGTAATTATCAGCCTGTTCCCTTGATTCAGTACCTCTAATATGAGAGGAACATATGGAAGCTAAATATTTAAACCTGTGAAAAATATATGAGGGAAATGCTTTATGCTTGTAAGGGATGAATCTACTTAGCTTTTTCTTTCCTTCCTTCCTTCCTTCTTTCCTTCCTTCCTTCCTTCCTTCCTTCCTTCCTTCCTTCCTTCCTTCCTTCCTTTTCTTTTCTGTTGCCTAATACTATGGCTTCTCCTTTGGCCTCAAACTATGTATCTTTGCCATCAGTCCTGGTGTTACAGGTCTGTTCCTTTGGTTTATGGTCCCTGAACTCCTTTATGGGACCACCATGGGTCTAGCATGGTCCCTCAGAAGGTAGCAGATATTTAGTATTTCTTATATTTAATGGAATGAAGGGACCTGATCTATTAGGTTGAACAAGTGGAGCATTTGAACCTACCTTCTGTCTTACGTAAACAGTGATTACTTTTGTGAATGATTGTGAAGGTTAAACATGTGAGTTGGCCTTAACTGGATAAGCCATAGGTTCTTTACTAGGCTCCCTTATATGCTCAGATTATCATATGCTAGCAAAATGGTTCTTTTTTTTGAGGATTGCTTGAATGGCCATGGTGGTGAACTATTGGGAAAACATATTTACTGGGGCATGTGATTTTTATCTCTCCTCAGCCAAGCATTTCAATGTACAGGGCTATAGCAGGGAGAGACTCGGGGAAGAGAAAATATGTGAATCTCTCAAATCCTAGACTCAGAATGAGCAATATTACTTCTAATCATTCCAAATTCAAAGACTGTAGAAACTACTCCTTCTCAATGAGAGTACTTACAAATTTACATTGCAAAAAGGACAGGGCTACAGAAAGGAAAATAGTTTTAATTTTAAAAACTTTCTTGCAATATCATAAACATATATAAATAGGTCATATTTTAAATGAAATTTAGTAGAACTTGATACACCTGTATGTCAGTAAAACCCTCAACCCAATCAAGTTTCTGAACCTATAGCTCTTCTAAAATTTTCTCAGTCCCTTTGCGGTCTGTCTCACGACCCCCAGGTTACTCTTGATTTATCAGTGGCCACGGTGGTTCTATTTGCATTTTGTACAATTTTATGTGAATACACTTAAGCAGTAGATAAATGTTTTTAGCTTTGCTTCTTTTCTCAGGATATATACAGGAGATTTCACCATGTTGAGTCATTTATCTTAGTTCTGAATTGCTCCTTTTGTAGATATAATGCTTTATTAACCTGTGCATAGATGTGGTTGTTTTCAGTTTGGCTATTATGATTAAAGTTGATATTGATATTCACTAGCCAGTCTTTGTTTGGACTAATGATTTCATTTCTCCAGGAGTGGAGTACCTGGATAATAAAGAAGGTCAATGCTTAAGGTTTAAAAACCTGTCAAATCATTTCCCAAAATAGTTATACCATTATATATCCTCACCAGCATCTATGCCAGACTATTAGTTCCTTTAAATGCTGTTTCAATTAGTAATCTTCGTAGTTTTAGATATTTAATAGGCATATATACTATCTCATTAAATTTTTGTTTGACTTTCTCTCACCATTAATAAATACTGAATAATCTTTCCTCATGCAGAAGCACCACTGTTATATCATTTTTGGTTCAATCCCTTTGCCCATTGGTTAAACATTATTTATTTATTTTTATTGTAAAGGTGATGCACAAACAGGTTATAGTTACATAAATCAGGTAATGAGTACATTTCTTTTTGTTTTTTTTTCCTCTAACCCCCTTTCCCACAAGTTATATAGTTCATTTTTAGCATAGTGTCTAGTATCACTGCTGAATTATTTCACCCTTTGTCCCCATTTCTATTTTCCCTTACCCTCTCCCAAACAGATAAACTTACATACAAAACAAAAGGTTCAGAAATAAAAAAGTGAAAAAAATGCAACAAAACAAAAAGCAAAATAAAAAAATCCCTTGTTTCCATTTCTTGAAATTCATTTCAATGAAAATTATTTTATATGATCATATGCATGCAGTTATTAAGCCTTTGAGATCCTCTCCTAAGAATATCCTCCTTTGGGCTCACTGTGTGGATGTTTAGAATACTGTATAATTTACCATGTCCTAGTATATTCTTTGTCTTTTAGCATGCATGTATTTATTTGTAGGTTTATAGTCGTGTTCTAATTACTACAAATGAGGGACACAATGCAACGTATGTTTCCTTGGGTCTGATTTACTTAGCTTAATATGATTTTTTCCAAGTCATAACATTTCCTTATGAATGGTGCAGTAATGTTCTTTTTGATGAAAGCATAAAATTCCATACCTCATTTTATTGATCCATTTTTTCAACTGGGCAACTGGGTTGACTCCATATCTTGGTTATGGTAAATAATACTGCAGTGAATATCTTTGTGCTTCAGTGTAGCATTGTCTGTGGTTTATTGGATAAGCGCCCAGGAGTGGACTTGCTAGATCATAGGAAAGCTCTACTTTCATCTTCTGAGGAATTCCCATGGTGTTTTCTAGAGTGGTTGAACAAGTTTACATTCTTAACAACAGTGTAGTAATATTCCCTCTTAAGAGGCCACATCCCTTCCAATATCTGCAATTGTTAGTTTTCTCACATCTGCTCCTTTATCATAGAAACGCATATTATCTTTTTCTTTTTTGGTTGTGGGGCTTGAACTCAGGAACTGGGTGATGACTTTGAGCTCTTTTTCCCAAGCCTACCACTCTGCCACTTTGATCCATACCTCAACATCCATTTTTTTGTTTTTCTTTTTGTTTATTTGTTTTTATTTAGCTAATCAGAGATGTTTCATGGGGACTGGTTTGAACTGTGAGCCTCAGATCTCAGCCTTCTGAGTAGCTAGGATATCAGCTATGAACCACCAGTGCCCAGTAAATGTGTTATCTTGTCATTGAGCATCATGACTTCTTCAGGGAGGGAAGATTGATTGAATGCATTGTCACCTTACTTGCCTGCAGGGAGCATGCTTCAGTAGATTTCAATCCAAGGGAAAACTACAACCCTCATCAACTTTCCTACGTGAGCTCAGTGTGACTAATAAATACCTCCTGAATTACAATGCCTCATTGGCAATTATACTTATATGATATATAGAGGAATGATAAATTGCATCCTTTCAAGCATGGGCCACTGGCAGGCATTTGCAAAATCATAGTCATCTAATGAGGGTTGCTCATACTTTCCAGGATCACTGCTGATATTAATTCTCATTGATTCAATAATCTGTGATGATGGCTTCCTGAAAGTTTTGGAACCACCAATATTGTCCAATTATCTTTATGTTGACAGTTGAGGGCATGAGGAAACAGATCAGAGAAGTGATTTATACAGTCTCAGGGCAAAGGTAGAAACTGGGTCACTGCTTTTTGAGAGTTTCCCATTCACTTTGAGCATTTTTAAAAACAATTCTGATGTTCAAAAATTACTAGAGTAATTTTGTAGATAGATTAGAATATTAAATTTTGTTCCCTTTATTATGCCTGTTAGATTATATTTATTCTTGTCCTCTGGGTTTAATAAAAGTGAAAGGGGCCTATTTCTTCTTAAGCACTAGTCTTAAAGTTTACTAATTGTCATAAAAATTCTATAAAGCACATACTATGCTTCTAGTGTTGTAGATTCAAGGGTTAAAATATATTGCTCTTATTGACATACCTTGTAGGTGTGGCATATATGATCAGCCTGGCTTGTATCCTACTGTCTGTTTATTTCTACATGTAAGCAAGGTACTTTTCAGATGCTGAGAACATCAATGATTGTTTTACAGACTGATGAAACAGTGTACAAGAACAACAGACAATGATCTATAACACTGAATTCTTTATGGAAGAAGTGCCTCACTTTTCACCCCTGTAAAAAGAGCATGTGCTAAAGATGTTCATTATAGCACTATTTACCATAGCAAAGATACGAAACCAACCCAGATGCCCCTCAGTTGATGAGTGGTTCAACAAGATGTGGTATTTATACACAATGGAATTCTATGCTGCTGACAGAAAGAATGACATTGCCCCATTTGTAAGGAAATGGGAAGATTTAGAAAAAATCATATTAAGTGAAGTAAGCCAGACTCAAAGGAACATAGGCTCAATGGTTTCCCTCATTTGTCATAATCAGTAGAAATCTTGGGCTCCCCTAGCAGAGATTTACAACAGAACAAAAACTAGATACTGAGGGCCATATAGTATGATGCTAAATGAAAGGACCTCCAGGATACAGAAACAAAAGCCATGTAATCAGTGATTGTTGTCCTTAATGTACTATGTTATCTCTCATCTCTTTTGCTATCCCTTGGTTATCTCATATTGTTACAGCATTTTACCTTGTTATCTAATATATTGTATATATGTTTATCTGGTTATTTGAAATAGGATAGGGAAGGGGGGAAAACAAGATGAGGGATGGGGGTGGGGGAAGGGAAATGGGGACCAAAACATGAGAAAGGGTATCAATGTTTGTGTATTAATGCACGTTCTAGCTAATGAATATAATGTAACCCTTCTATTAATTATAATAAAAATTATATGAAAGAAAAAATAAGAGCAAATGTTGACTCCTAAAAGTTGTACAATCTCAGAAGGTTCCCATCCCCTGTCAGATAAAGCAAGGGTCAGCAAACTGTAGCCTGTTAGCAAATCCAACTCACCAGTGTATGAACAAAAATATATTAGGATACAGTCAACTCCATTCATTTCCATGTTAACTATGGCTGCTTTTTTGAGACTATGCTAAACTGGAGCAAGCACATGGTTTGCAAAGTCAAAAATATCTGTGCTCAGCCCCTTTGTAGAGAAAGTTTATTGACTCTCTTGAACAGGAGTGGCTTGCAGACTGTATCCTCTAGAGACCCTAGTTCTCTGAGGTATAACTCAAACATCTCTGTTACTAGGGCATACATGTCAGTTGACAAGCTTCTTGGGGGCTTAATTTACTTAAAACAGCCCAAGTTCTGCTTTCATCTGTATGGTATATTGAGTTTTCACAGTTGAATCTGTATTAGGTCAGAGTGATGAATGGATTAGAGACATGAGGTCAGATTCCTTGAGGGTTCTGTAAATGTTTGTAGAACTGCTGAGCCTCATAGAAATATCCATGTGCCAATGAAAGTAAATTTGAGTACTTGGTGCTTTATTTTTATCTAGGAAACAAAAAATTCTCTTTACTCTCCAAAACTTTATTTACTTGGTGAATTATAGAGAAGATTTGGAGTGGAATTGCAATGGATATTTTACTTAAGAAATATGTCTTAACACAATTATACAGTATTTTGTGAGAATAATAAAATAAGCCATCATAATTAATATTTTGGTTTGTAGGTATTTTGACTGATAATATAAGAAGTCATGGGAGTATCACTCTTATGTATGGAAACCTCATTCATCACCACTTGATTTTCCTTCTCTTGCTTGAGGTTCCAAGAAACCCTTGCTCTCTCCTCCGCATGCAGAGAGCATCAAGTCCATTTTAATTTCAAGAATCAGTCCCTTATCTATGGGCTAGGAAACAAGGAGGTGGTGAGATTTGCTTCCAAAAATGTCCAACTCCTCAAGGCAAGTCAAGGAAAAAAACATTTTTTTGAATGCCACCATTCTATGTAGCAATAGTTACATAATATGTAAGTCCCTCTAGACCAGATGGCAATTGGATGCTGTTGAGACAAGCTGCCATCTTTTCATTTTCCCTTTGCTGCATACAATCCATGTGGATCAGGACAACAGGAACGGGAGAAAGAACATTCTGATTTTTTTCTCCATCTGTTCCTGGGAAGCCAGTTTGATAACAATATGGCATTCTTGGTAGGATGACAATAGTGACTTTAGCCGGGGATCAACAGGATCCTATTTCATAATAGGAAATGATAGTGTTAAGCGTTGGAAGGAAATTCTGGGACTGAAAGTATGATCACAGTCTAATGGCATAGTAAATGAAACATGGTATAAAACCGTAGAATCACAGGGATCAATGATTAGCTGTGGGCCTTCCCATCTATATGACCTTAATAAGTTACCTTTCATTCTAGACACAGGTACTGAATCTATCAATAGATGAAGGAAGTGCTGGTGATTCACACCTGTAATTCTAGCTATTCAGAAGTCTGTGATCTGAGAATTGAGAATCAAAGCCTGCCTGGGTAGAAAAGTCCATGAAATGTTCTCACCAATTAACAAGCAAAAAGTTGAAAGTAGAGATGTGGCTGAAGTGGGAGAGTTCCAGCCTTGAGCCAAAAAGCCAAGTGAGAGCATGAGGCCCTGAGTTCGAACCATAGTATATAGTATCAGCACAAAATAAAAAGAAAGAGGAAGAGATTCAGAGAAGGAGAAAGAAGAAGGGAGAAAGAAGGGGAGGGGAAAAGGAGGAAAAAGACAATGAAGAGAAGGAGAAGGAGGAGGAGGAAGAGATAGTAGCAGTTATATCAAGTAGGAAAAGTACCTGAGTTGGTAATACTGGATCATTAAAGTAGTCAAATAAGGTACAGTAAGGAAGGTAGTCAAATAATGTACCATAAAGGTACCTTTACTGTTCTCACTCTAATCCTGTGAGCACAGATGTTGTGATTATTGCTTTGTCATGACACCAGGCTATAAAAGTTAATTTGGAAAAGTATGGCTAGAAGACCCCTTTGTTTTTTGTTCTACCTTGCTGAATTCAGAGAAGCAAACATCACTCAACACCCAAGGCAGTAGGTAATTTGTAAATAAATGCTTTAGCAAAGTAAAAATTTTGAAGCAGCTAAGACAACCTAGAATGGTAATTTTCCCTATTAAAAAACCTATATTCAAATAATTTCTTTGAGTATAATGTTATTTGTGTAGCAGGACAATTTTTTTGTCAGTTTTATTGAGGTATAATTTACATATAATAAAAGTTGCCTATTTAAAATACACTATTTGGGGGGATTTCACAAATGGATACAGTCATGAAATCACCACCACTCTGGCAAGGTAGGTTTTTGCAGATAATGTTTAATAAGGCTTTTTCTTTCTATTTTCCCAAGTATACCAGAGGCTCTATCATCCTGTTTTAGGAGAAGTGTTATGTTGCAAGGCACATTTGGCCTGTTCTTTTCTTTCTGATTTGGGTTTTCAGCATTTTTAGACATTTACACTGAAGGTTTACTGTTGGGAAACAAAGGGTATGCCCTAGAGGTAAAAATGAGCATAACGATGAAGGTGATGGCACTAAAGATGATTGAATGCCAGTCCCTGATCGGAGGAATTTGAGATTTAGTTTCTTTATTGTCACTTTTTGTGAGGTAGGCTCTGGTTCTGTTCCCATGTTACAGATTAGGAATCTGAAGTATTTTTTCAGATACATTCCACTGCTCTGCCCTCTCTCTCCCTCACCCCCACTCCCCTCAGAAACAAAATACTCCAAACAAGCAACTTAAAGAATTAAGGATTCATTTGAGTTCACAGTTCCAGAGAGCTCAGTCCAAGGTCAGCTGATTACAATGCTTTGGGCCTGAGGTGAAGCAGATCATGAAAGGTACGCATGCAAATAAAGAGCCAAGTGACAGTAGATTGGGGAAGGAGTTTATGCCTCTGGGTTAAGATCCACAGAGTAATGGGAAAGGATATAGAATTGTGTTTCTTTTATTCTTTGTAACAACATCCTTTCTCTCTTGTACCTGTTGTGCTTGAAACCTGGGCACAATAAGTACCTTCTCTGTGTCTAGTAGATCAGTTACTTTTTTTCTTCAGTAGACACGAGGACCTAATGAGAGAATGCTGCAAAACAGTCTCCAGGAGCCATGCTCAGATAGATCATCTTCAACAGTGTAGCTGGTGATTGAACACTGACTTTGTGGGATGAAAGGCAACCATGTCCTGAAAATAGAGGTATGAGCTGGAAATACTTAGAATCAGAGCAAAAACATGTAGCACTGACCAGGTTCTTGACTTAAGAGATCTAATTACAAACGGCCAAGTCTTCCTCAAGTCTAAATCAGAAGGTTAATTTTTAGGAAGATTAACTATGATAAATCACCAAGACAAACACTTAAGAGTTTAGAGTTTAGTAAGTACTTAGCAAATCCTCATTTCTTCTCTGAAAAGCTGAGGGTTTTTTTTTGTTTTTTTTTGCCAAATGGTATTATTTTCTTGCGCCCTCTGTGAAGTAATTGTGGATGGGAATAGATACAGGATCACCACTTGCTTATTCTACAAGTTTCCCCCTAGATTTCATGGTTTCCAACAATGGATATTGATTATTGAGTTTCTGTGGATCATAAATTTGGTTGTTCCAACTTCAGGGACTTTGGAAGTTTCATGGTGATGTTATCTTGGTGGTTGTCTCATATGAGGAAGTAAATGCTTCTACATTTACTCAGGTGGTATTGGTAGGATTAGTTTCTCATGGATTGTGGGACTGAGTGCCTGACTTCTTGGTTGGGCTGAGATTTCTCTCAGTTCCATGCTATATGGACCTCTCCAAAGAGTAGCTTCCAACTTGGTAATTGGGTTCTATAAGACTGAGAAAGTGAGAGAGGGAAAGACAGAGTAGGCAGAACATCTGTCAGTCTTTATTTGGCAACTCAACATGACTCTTCTTTCATTTGAAGCAAGTCTATGATGTCTGGCCCACAATAGGAAGGAATTATACAAGGGCGTAGATACAATAATACAAGGGCAAAGATCACTGAGGTTATATGTCAGGCTGCCTACCACAGTCTACTCTCTGATTCCCAACACTTCATCTCTCACACAGACAAAATGAATTCTCTTCTCTTGTGGCTCCAAATGCCTGATTCCAATGACAGTGGCAACTGGAAGTCATCAACGTCATCCTCCATGCTGGGAATGGGTGAGGCCCCTTTACTCTTGACTATTCAGTCAACTCTGCGTATAGGTACTCTCAGTATTAGGATCTATAGAAATAAGGAGACAGTGATTTGCTACCTCTTCTCAACATACAGTCGTAGAGCAAGCATTGCTCCACAGCAAGTTTGCTGTGGACATTCCTGTTCAAACTAGGGAATGGTCTTCAGCAACTAACCTATAGACATTCTGGATTCTCCTACATGGGAAGTCCTCCACACTTCATAGTTATGCTTTTGAAGGGCTGTGCTTCAATACTTCTCCTACAGAATTATTTTGTCTTGTGCTGGTCTTGGCTTTGAATTCAGGGTCTAAGCACTGTCTCCCAGCTAGTTTTACTTGAAGCTACTCTGCCAATTGAGCCAAAGCTCTACTTCCAGCTTTTTGCTGGTCAATTGGAGATACAAGTTTCATGGGCTTTTCCACCTGGACTGTCTTCAAACCATAAGCCTCAGATCTCAGCCCCTTGATGATCTAGGATTACAGGTGTATCACCAGCACCCACCTTGGCATTCTTATCTTTAAAGACTGATGCAAACATGTTTAAATGATGACATCATACCTTGGTATTTCTGAGGTCCGTCTTCTTACCTATAAAGTGGAAATTGTATTTTTACCTCACAGGTTGCTAGAAGAGTCAAGATGAAACAAGAGCAATGTACAAGGCCTGACAGATGACTGGACAGAGAATAAATGATGAATGATAGCTCTATTCTCCTTCAGTTGGTTAATTAGTGAGTAAAATCATCAGATAGAACAGTCAGTTTATAAGAAGGGCACTCATTTTTATGGGCTTAAATAGCTCCAGTAAATGGCTTATGGATTTCTCCATGGCCAGGCTCTACTAGATATATCTATTAAAGAAGGAATGGAGGAGTAGGTACCAGGCAAGCAGGGAAAATCTTTCAAGATGTCATAGCTCTCCTATTGGTCTGAAACTGTGAGAGGTAGAGGACTTCTCATATGGTAACTTTCGAGTCAAATTGCAATGGCCACTGAGAACGAGCATGGATTGTTTCTTCTGGTTATGGGACAGTCATCTTGATTGGGACCCAGGGCACAGATTCTTATGCTGATTTTCCTGAATACTGGTTCTACTGCTTTCTTACTTTATGGCCTGGAAAAGTCATTTTGCTGTTTATTTCTTTGCCTTGTTCCTGAATAATAGTGGCCACCCCACAGGGTTGTGGTGAAGATTAAATGAATTAACTTAAATAAAGAAAATCTAAACATGTCCTTGTATAAAAGTTGTCACTATTATTTCAAGCTTGAGAGACCAGCTCAAGTAGATTTGGTTCTAGCCCAGACACTTTGCCTCTGAGTAGCCATAGAAAGGGCTATGGCAGAAGACTCCTGGAGAGTAAGCAGTGGCTTATTATGTTATATTTAATTAGCATAGTTGCAATTTATTAATGTAAATAGAATTAGGCCTATACTTAGAGCATTATTACAGGAGGATCTAATTAGGAGATATTAAGAAAAAAATAGAACCACTTAAGTATTTGAGGGAGAGGAAGCATAAAGCAGGGAACTGGTAGAGACAGTCCAACAATAAAAGGCAGGAGTCTATGTCTACCCTATGCTAGAAGAACAGAGGACAATGAGGAATTAATGGAAGCTACAGGCTGAGGGCTGCATGGTAGATGTTAGAACCTGTCTGCTATCAAGTGAGAGCGAGAGCCATGACAGAGAAACCAGAAAGAGAGAGAATGGTATGGTTTCCCACCTTCTCATAGTGTTTTCCCTTTGGCTAGCCCTCGCCAGAAGACATCTGAGAAACATAGCCTATAGGCTTCAGCATCTGGCATACAAAGTAGACCAGTGGAATAGTGGTAGAGATTCTTGATGACAGCCAAGCCCAGGACTGGCATAGTTGTCATTGCAATAAACATAAAAGAGAAGGTCAGGCACTGCACCATTACTACCAGCTAAATCGGGAGGCTGAGATCTGAGCATTGCAGCTTGAGGCCAACCTGGGCAGTCCTTGAGATTCTAACTTGCTATTAGTCATCAAAATGCCAGAGGTGGAGCTGTAGATCAAGTACTAGAGTCCTACCTTTGAACAAACGGGCTTAGCAAGAGCACCAGATCTGAGGATTGGCACAAAATAAATGACAAGTGAAATCTTAAAAGAGGAGCCGTTTTCATATGTGGCTGTGGAAACTGGAGAGATTAAGTTAATGACTGAAATAGTCATGTTTGGTGAAGTGGCAGATACAGGAATGGAATTAAATTTAACCTGAATTCAAAGCCCATGTCTGTCCACTGAGGACAGTGAGGCATTTGTACCTCACTGTGTCTGTATGTGCTCCATAGCAGAGTTATCTGCATAGGTTTGAGGTCCCTTGACCTATTTACTTCTTCTGGATGTATTTGAGGATTCCAAGCCTATGCTTACCTAACTGGACAGGGTTTTGGTTTAATGTTAACTCTTCAGGTGTTAGGTGAGAAGTTGGGAGAGATTCATGGAATGTAAAGGCCTTTAAAAGCTTTTCTAGTTATACCATAGCCCAAAGCCTTTACTAACCACATTAGGAACCAAGCTAGACATATCCAAACCACATTTCTGGAAATTTTCTTTTAAAATAGGAGATCCTGAATCCAATGAGCTAGGAGAGGCCCAGGAAACTAAGATTCATGTTTGTTCTAAGACTTTGGAAATGATTCTAAAGCCCAGTTCTGACTGGCTTCCGTCTGTTCTGATAGCCTGCATGAGTGGGCAGGATTTTTTATTGTTGTTCCAATTCAACTCATCAGGAAGGTTTTGTGAACATTCAAGATGCCTCGGTATCTGGATGGAGTGTAGGGAAAGGCGGGAGCCCCTTTCTGGCTCTAGAATCCTATGAGTATTCTCACTGAATGCTGAGCTATACTGGCTGACTATAGAGTATTAAACTGGTTTTGATATGCAAAGAATACCACACTGTTTGGAACAAGGAACTTTCTGTCCTTTTTATACTTGACCTGCTTGCATTTTATGCTTGCTTTTAAGAGTCTGAGAAGGCTCTCTACTAATAAAGGTTGCTTGGCACAGGAAACTGTCTGTCTCATTCCATTTCCAGATACACAAACTTCTTGGGCTAGTCTAGTGTTTTCTTAGGACTTAAGAATTCAACCACACAGATTTGGAAGGTAATTCAATTCATGATTGTCTCTAAATAGCAGTTATACCTAGAGATTGTTCTGTGTGATAAAGAAATGAATTTCAGATTGGAATTCTACTAGTTTGCAAAAGGTCTCAATTCTAAGTGCACTTTAGAATAAATAGAGATAGCTTTAAAACATTGATGCAGATTTTTAGCTAGGAGCATTTTGATTAAATCAGTCTGAGGGATAGGTTTGAGCATTGCGTTAACAATTTTCAAGTGAAGAAAATGAATTAATGAATTGAAAAGAATCAAAAGTGACACCTCTGTTTCATATTGCTATGCTCACTGAAGCTAGGCTAGCTGGTTTCAGATCTGTAGTTTCCTGTCTAAAGAGCTATGTGAATTTACTCATTGAATTTCTTTGAAGCAGAAGCAACTGAGTTCTTATGTGGACTGGAGTAGAGTAGTTAGAGTTGGGGGAAGAATTGAACACTGATATCGGCAATAAGAGTGTCATCTGTGGAAATTTAACAATATCACATGTGAATCTAGTCAATCTGTCTTTTGTCTCCATCACACATTAGTACACATTTTAAACAATATTCAAGTAGTCCTCTATCTGTGATTTCAGCTTTCCCAAGTTTCTTTTATGGTAATGTTAAAAGGTAAATTTTAGAAAGAATTTATGAATTAAAAACTGAGACCTATTTTCTCACTGGCATAATAAAACCTTCCACCATCACATCCTTTCCAGTCAAAAATGTGAATCCTCATTTCTCTCTGTCCAGTATATGTAGCTATATACCCTATTCAGGTGTTGATCATTTCATAGCTGACTTACCAATCTGACTTTCCAGTGGGTAATGCTGGGTTCATCAACCTTTATTTCATCCAGTAACTCAAAGTGCACAAATATGGCATGAATAATTTTATTATAGTATAATTCTTCTATGGATTACTGCCAGGGCCAGCCGGCAGCAAACCAGGGTTTGCAGATTGAGATTCCTGAAATAGGGGCAAGGACTAGGAAAAATTAAAAGAGAGACAAACAGATGGAGTTCGGGAGGACTACAGCCCAAGTCAGCAGTCCAAGAAGACTGTGAGCTCCAGACTGCCGCCTAAGACTGTCCTGTTTATTTTAAGTTCCGACCTTAAATACTCTTTTTAAAACTAGGGAACTGCCAGAGGCTACATTCATACGCAATAGTAAACAAGTCACATATAGGATAAATGAGAAAGGATTAACATTGCTTAAAGTCATCCTGATAAGAACTGATTGACATTGCTTAAAGTTATCCTGATAAGAGTTACTTCCTTGTGTATACAGTTGTGTAGGTCCAAGGTCAGGTCCAAGGTCATTGACCCCACAGTCTGTCCCCAACAGATTACTACTGCTATTTACCTAATTTTTCTATTCAACTTTATGATAGGCATGTGTTAATAGGAAAAAAGCATTGCATATAGGATTCTATATTAGCTGTACTTTCATGACTCTACTAGGCTGCATGAATAAGAGGGTTTACTTTAGTGACTAGATTCTCTAGAGTCCCATTTCCATTCAAGCTCCTCCATGCATCTTTGGGGTGCCGCTGAGCTTAAGTCCTTCATGTGTAATACCCACTTTTCAGGGTCATCTTTATAATTTAGAAATATTTTTATTTGAATTGCCTCTTAGTCACTATTCCATTATGAATCTCTGGCCACACTGCTTTCCTTAAATCCCCACTTCAACATTGTAACTTTGAGCAAGTTTCCCAGTGTCACTCCCTCAATTTTCGTTACCTGTAAAATGGGGTTACGAAACCACTATTTGCAGTACTGCCCCATTGATGAGTTAATTTACACAAAATGCATTTAATCTTGCTTGGCATCTGCAGATACCTCAATAAGTATTAGCTATTGTTTCCTTTTCTTTTCTTTCTTTTTGTTAAGCATCTAAATTTCTAATAAGGTGCCATTTACCTTCTACATTCAAAGTGAGAGTTAATTATTCTATAAAGATGTCAAAAGTCTGAAATCCTAGTCCTTCCCTTGGTACAAGATTCCTACTACTCTCAAGCTATTATTTCTTTCAGGTTATTATATCTATGCTGGAAATAGGCAGGGATTCATTTTGACATGTCAGATAAATTATACTGGCCTGTAGCCACCTGCCTCAAATATTTTTTATGCATAGTCTTGAGGGAACAAAAGCTGTGAGACAGTATATAGGTGTACAATTTGGGTTAAAATAAAATTTTGGTTTATGAATTTCTATATCACTTGTTCTTATGCTAAAGTAATATTTACAATAACTTAGATTCTTTAGCACTCACCATGCATTATCTCATTTAATTTGCATCAGAATTCCCTTGAATGGGCTTTATCTGTCCTTTTCAAACCTGCAATGAAACACAGCCCAAATAAGGCAAGTGCTTGTGTGATAAGTAGAGCTCATAAATGGCAACCTCAAACCCAGGTCTCTGTCTCCAAAGTGAACCATCAACATGTATGCAAATGTCACTTTCCCCATAGCAAATGTCTGACAGCCATTTGTTGGTAAGGACATTCTGGGATGCCATGCTGCCATGCAGAAATACAAAGCAAATCCAAGCTCTGATTCTATCTACTGAATTAGTTCTCTACTGGGAGTTTATTTTGTGCAGAATCAAAGTTGGGGCGTACTCTGCTCAGGGACTGGAGGTCGCAGTACGGGATCATTTACTTTATGGGGCTGTTTGCCATTGTTAAACATGCAACATTTAGGCATCTGCTGACAATTCATGTTTGCTCTTTTTAGCTGGGTCCAGTGTCGTCTAGTGCTGTGCAAGGCCCCACATAAGAAGTGATGAATTCCTTCTGGTTAAAGCTTCTGTTGGAATTCTCTCTTGACTGGAACAAGATTCTTTCCATTTTTCATCTCTACCCACAAACCCTTCACATCGTTGCCCGTGTATTCCCTTTCCTTACAGAACAATTTGCAGGATGTATTCATTACAATTACAATTGGCTTATTAATTCATAGCTGCTCCAATCATGATGACAATTATGGATAATTCATAGCAGCTCATGTTGTTATCATTGTTATTCATTTATTCAGCTTCATATTTAAATTTTTTTTGATACAATTATGGCTTAAGCCAGGGCATTCCAATCTCCATAGGGTAAGAGGCCACTAAGCAATGTGTTGTTGTGAAAATAGCATGAGGCTCTTTCTGGAAAAAGTATCAGGATAATAAAAGGATCTGAGGAGAAAAACAATCCAAATTTCAGTAATCGTGCAAAACTGCTTTAGATTTTCTCATGCTTCGTGGTAAATTATCAGATGCTTTTGCACTGTAGTGACTACAGTATGACTACAATTTTGTTTCTTTTTCTTTCAGTTAACATTCTTCCAAACATTGCTTTATTGTTCCTGTAAATGTTATATTAGATTAAAATTTGAGTTTTGTTTGGTGACCATCAGCTTATCAACTAGCAGCAAAGCTTGGTGCAATAGCAGAAACACACAGTGATACTAGAGTTCTAAGAAATGTTTTCTGAGTTAGGCTAAAAGCATGATTTCTAATGCTGTGCGTTTTAATTTTAACAAAAATTCTTTTTTTAATTAAGAATTTATTACATTGATTTTTACATCACATTTCAAATGACATATTTAACAAACAAGTATTCAAGAAGGGAATCTCTATATACAATCACTGGCACTTAGATTTTAGAATATAATCAAAATTAGGCTGAGGGTTTGTATGTCATAGATACATAATAATCTATGTAATAAAACATTATGTTTATAGAGTCATAGATTTTTATGTCTATGTAATTGTGTTTATATTTCCAATACCATGTCCATAGCATTGAGTATGCAAATATTGAATCCTAGCTCTGGATCTAATAGCCACATGGATACCATGTGCCTTTTGTTCCTTAGGTCTTGACTTGCCTCACTCAACATGATTCGCTCTAGATTCATCCACTTCCCTGCAAATGCCATTATTTTATCTTGTCTGTTGGCTAGGTAGAATTCCACTGTGTGTGTGTGTGTGTGTGTGTATATATATATATACACACACACATATATATCACATTTTCTGTATCCATTTATCTGCAGTAGGGCATCTGGATTGTTTCCATACCTGGCTATTGTAAGTAGTTTAGAGATGAACATAGCTGAGTAGGTGTCCTGACCATATCTTGGGTTATGATGTTCAGGATAGATGCCCAGAAGTGGTATGGCGGGATAATAAAGAAGGTCAATTTTCAGTTTTTTAAGAAACCTCCACACTGCTTTCCAGAGTGGCTGAACTAGTTTACAATCCCACCAGCAGTGCAGTAGGGTTCCTTTTTCTTTACAACCCAGCCAGCATCTGTCATTATCTGAGTTCAAAATCTTGGCCATTCTTGTTGTGGTAAGGTGGTATCTTAGGGTTGTTTTTATTTGCATTTCTTTTATGACATATGCTTTTCTGGCATTTTAATCTCTTCTTCTGATAAGTCTCTCTTTAGTTCCCTTGCCCATTTAGTGAATGGTTTGTTGGGTTTGGGGGGGGGATTAGTTTCTTGAGTTCCCTGTAGACACTGGATATTAAGCATTTGTCAGATGTGTTATTGGTAAATATCTTTTCGCATTTGGTTGGCTGTCTCTCCACTTTAGTGGCTATGATTTTATCTGTGCAGAAACTTTTTATTTTTAGGTAGTCCCATTTATCGAGTCTCTCTCCAATCTGTTGTGACCCTGGAATTCTGTTCAGGAATCTTTTTCCTGTGCCTATGAGTTCCAGTGTCTCTCCTACTCTATCATGTAGCAGTTTCAAGCTTTCTGGTCTGGCATTGAAGGTCTTTGATTCATTTTGAGTTAATGCTTGTGCATGGCAAAAGGCTAGGGTCAATTTTTAGTTTTCTGCATGTGGCTGCCCAGTTTTGCCAGCACCAATAATTGAATAGACTGTATATCTTTGGCTCCTTTGTCAAATACAAGTTGACTATAGGTACGTGGTTCTATTTCTGGATTTTCTATTCTGTTACATTGATCTTCTGGTGTATTTTTGTGCCAATACCATTCTGGTTTTGTTATTATGGCTCTATAGTAGTTTGATGTCTGGTATTGTAATACCACCTGCATTGCTCTTTTTGCTGAGAATTGTTTTGGCTATTCTAGGTCTTTTCATGTTCCATATGAACCTTTGGATTATATCCTCTATTTTAGTAAAGAATGTCTTTAGGATTTTGATGGGGATTGCATTGAATTTGTATATCAATTTTGGTGGTATGGCCATTTTCACTATGTTGGTTCTTCCTAATCATGAGCATGGGATGTCTTTCCATTTCCTGGTGTCCTTTTTAATTTCTTTCGTTAGGCTTTCATAGTTTTCATTAAATAATTCCTTTACATCTTTGGCTAAGTTAATTCCTAAGTATTTTATTTTTTGGGGGGGGGACTATTTCAAATGGGATCATTTTCTTGATTTGGCCTTCTGTTTGTGTATTGTTGGTGTACAAGAAGGCTATTGACTTTTACAGGTTAATTTTGTATCCTGCCACTTTGCTAAAGTGGTTTATTAATTTTAGGAGTTTGAGAGTGGAGCTTATTGTGTCACTCAGGTAGAGGATTATGTCATCTGTGAATAGGGATAGTTTTTCTTCTTTCCCTATGTGGATCCCTTTGATGTCCTTTTCTTGCCTTATTGCTCTGGCTAAGGGTTCCAGTACTCCATTGAAGAGAAGTGGAGAGAGTGGGCAGGCCTGTCTAGTTCCTGATTTTAAGGTAAATGGTTCCAGTCTTTCACTGTTTAGTACAATACTGGCTGTAGGTTTGTCATATATGGCTGTTATTTTCACAAACGAGGGAAGGTAAATGTTTCAGCCAAGGACATGAGGCCCAATAGTGGAGATCTTGATCTCCCCTCTAATGTGTGAAGAGAGCTGGAGCCATAAACCTGCTTGGATCTTAGAGAACCTTCTTACCTTTGTCTTCTTCCTGACCCTGAAAAAGGACCTTTTCCACGTGGTCTTGGCTGAAGAAATAGGTGTAGGGCTCTGCCTCCACCTTCAGGAGCAGGGCAGGTCATACAGAGCCCTAGACTAGCACTTCCCTGTGCTTATGAACTTAGGTTGTCTATTGAGTGGCCTGTGGCAAAAAAACAAAAAAAAAAGAACTTCTGAATTCCCTTTATTCTCCCCTTTCATGTTGCCCAAAGGAAAACCAAAGCAAAAGAATTGCCCTTTGAAGCCATTTTCTTTTCTATATGAATAAAGTAAACAGAACTCTTTGCAGTGAGAGACTGCAGTCTAGCAGCTGGGTTTCAATAAAACTGCCCTGATTTCCAGAGCCTTAGAGAGATCTCTGTGAGTGAAATAGGGACCCAGATCGCTGGGGATCAGGAGAGGAGCAGAGACCCAGAGTTGGCTGTCCTAGTCAACTCATCACATTTCTTTATTCCATCAACAATTTCTGTTCCTGGCAATTTCCATTTCTTTAATCCCCATGAATAAGATGCTTCCAGCCTCCTTTAAGTAATAACATTTTAATTAATAAGGTACTAATAAGTTTGTTTACACCTTGTGCTCGGAATGACAATGCTATGCTTTGAGCAAAAGGAGGGAATGTGAAGTAAAGAAAAGAGTGTTTGCTTGGGGACAACCATCTAAACTCTCTGGGGTTCTTGAAGAACTTGTCTTTCCTGTCTTCTCCTACCCTCCCCCCAACAAGCTCCCCCTTCCTAAACCCCATGCTTGCCCACCTGATCCCTAATTTATCACCAGACAAGAGTGTTAGAAAAGACTCCATTGAGGGAGGAAGGAGCAGTTTCTGAGCTTTTGAGATCTCTTCAGGATCACTCACTCTCCTGTGCAACAACATGAATTCTACTTGTGATTAACACCTTAAAACAACAATCTCTCCACCACTTTGAGGCACTGTTTAGTGGCACTGCTCATCTCATTAAAGATGGGTCACCTTTTTCCATTAGCCCTACTGCCCTCCTCATGTTCTCTTCAAGGCAAGTGTTTATTTGAATAGAGAATAATGTATACTTCTAACTTTTCTCAGCAACCAGAATAGGCTACTTGTTCCCTCACTCCCACAGTCAGCTTATGGCTTATGGAGAAAACATCAAAGACTTGAGCCAGTCAGAAAGAACCAAGGTTCTGAGGTTGCTTTAAATACAAACAAGCTATCAGCAGATGACATCATGCTTGCTTGCATTCTAGTCACTAATTACTCCTCAAACATTTTCAAAGTACATATTATTCACTGGGTGACCAGGTGCTTTTTAGAAGATTCTCTTTGAATGTGTCAGGATGTAAACATAAAAGTACAGCAAATAACTGCTGAAAACCCTGCTGCTGAGCGATGTCCCGTTTCCCACCCATCACTCATCTGTGGAGTTCTAATTCTTATCCTACAAAAACACTGAATGTTAGTGATAATCAAGGATTGGTTTTATTTCCACCAGCAGTGGGCTGGCATTTTAAGAGTTGGTTAGGAACATCACTTAGTAAGCAATATCCTAAAAAGCTCCATATAGCTGGGAACTATGATGAAAACTTGTATTGCACCTTCTCTAATTGAGAAGACCATGGCCTTTGAAGGATAAAGGAGTCACTGTTTCTTCTGCTGTCATCACTGCTGTGTGTGTGTGTGTGTGTGTGTGTGTGCTCGCGCACTTGCACACACGTGTGTGTGTATGTGTGTGTGTGTGTGTGTGTGTGTGTGTGTGTGTGTGAGAGAGAGAGAGAGAGAGAGAGAGAGAGAGAGAGAGAGAGAGAGAGAGAGAGAGAAACAACTTAGTTTTGACCACATCCTCATCCTGACATTTAGTCACTCCATTTGATCTCAGTTTGCTTTGATAAGAGAACTTCCATGGGAGGGGCGGGGGAAGTGAGGTAAGGACTAAATATCCCAGAGAAGGTGGCAGTGAGGATTTATTACCCTCTACACCAGCAGATGCTAAACTTTCTCTTTTGATAAAGGTCAGATAGTAAATATTTTAGGTGTTGTGGATCTTATGACCTTTGTCTTAACAATTCAACTCTGTCATAGTGTGAAGGCAATCAGATAATAGAGAAATTAGTAAATAATAATAGAGAAATTAGTAAGTTATATTGTAATAAAACTTTATTTACAAAACAAGATGGCAGGCTGAATTTGGCTGTAATGAGTTAAATCCTGTTCTAGACACTCAATGTTCTGGGCCTGAGTCTCCTGCGTCTCTAATACTTTAGTTGCTTTTTACAGTAACTAGAAAACTTAAGGTGACTAGAAGTTGGCCTCTTGAGTAGGTGATGATCTCCTATTAATCTCTAGAAAACGGGTGGTGTCACTGTGGCTCAAGGTGGTAGAGCATTAGTTTTGAGTGAAAAAACTCAGGGACAAGGGACCGGGAGTTTGGCCTAGTGGTTAAAGTGCTTGCCTAGCATGCATGAAGACCCGGGTTCGATTCCTCGGTACCACATACATAGAAAAAAGCCGGAAGTGGTGCTGAGGCTCAAGTAGTAGAGCTCTAGCCTTGAGAAAGTCCAAGGACAGTGCTCAGGCCCTGAGCTCAAGCCCAGGACTGGCAAAAAAAAAAAAACAAAAAACAAAAAAAAAACTCAGGGACAGTGCCCAGGCCCTGAATTCAAGCCCCATGACTGACAGAAAAACAATAAAGCAAAGCAAACAAACAAAACAACAACAAATATCATGGTGAGATTCCCATGATTGAATTCCAATCATTTTATAAGAATGAAGACATTGGAGAATACATTTTTACCAGTAACTTGTATCTAATTAATATACACTAATAAGAAAGTAAAGCTTAGAGTAAATCTACTGTATTATTTAAGTGCACAAACATGATATCTGCCAGGTATCAGTCTGAAGACTAGGGGTAAAATTAATACTCTCAACCTTTCCTCAAAATAATTGCTTTGCATTATGGAAAGGGATTTATCACATTGCTTGAAATGGGTTCTAATCAAAACCAATGTGTGTGAAGAAACCTCCCCAATAAGGACAACCCTCCTAGCCAGGACCAGGGCCCACACCTTCCTATCATTATTATATTTTTTGTGTGGGTCATGGAGCTTGAACTGGCCTGGGCCTTGTCCCTGAGCTCTTCAGCCCAAGGTTATGGCCCTACCCGTGAGCCAAGCCCCACTTTCCTTTTTCTAGAGGTTAATTGAAAATAAGAGTATCTGGTCCTTTTGTGCCTGGACTGACTTTGAACCTGGATCCTCAGATCTGAGCCTCCTGAGTAGCTAGGATTATAGGTGTGACCCACCACGCCTGGCCTTTCCCATCATTCTTAATCTACTCAACCAACTCTAGGATGTAGGAAAGGTGGATGTCTTGAAATGCTGTTGAACTAAATTCTTCCCCACTGGAAGGCTAAGGTCTAGGAGTTGGAATCACTGGCAATAAAATGTAAATATGCTTGGTCAGTTATTTTGCTACATTTTTAACACGAGGCATGATCCCTCGCTCATTCCCCTTGGGAATCTCCTTGATCATCTCTTGCAGGTTTGAGTGTACACTGAATGTGCCTTGGTCTTGTCTGGGAATTCTGGTTTGTGTGACACTTCCATTTTTTTTTTTTTGCCATGGGCTTGAGCTCAGGGCCTGAGCACTGTCCTTGGACTTTCTCAAGGCTAGAACTCTACCACTTGAGCCTCAGCACCATTGCTGGCTTTTTTTCTATGTATATGGTACTGAGGAATCGAACCTGGGTCTTTGCCCATGCTAGGCAAGCACTCTACCACTAGGCCAAACTCCCAGCCCAACACTTCCATTTTTTATCATATTAACAAATGGCTTAGGCTTCACCTCTTCTATCAGACCCTCTGAGCCTACCTCAGTGTAATTTGTATCAAACTCATTGGATCCACTCTTGCTCTATTTATAAAGTACATAGGCTGTGATTTTTTTTTAAGGTAAAAGGCTATTATGAGCTCACTGAGGGAAGTTTCCTTGGAGTTTCTAAACAAATGGGCAATGGGATCTCTTTCTCCTTCCTGGGAAAATGTTTTACTCAAGTAATAATATATTTTGAAGTTGCCTTTTGTATAAACTAAAACGTGGAACATTAAGTACAGTAGTAAAACTCATAAGTTTTTCTGGCTTTAGTGCTACTTATTTTGGTGTAAAGCAGAAAGGTGATTTTATATTTAAAAAAAAACAAAGAAACCCCCACAAAACAGTAGAGCTCTTTTTATATTTTTTTGAATTTATTTATTTATTTTTTTATTGTAATTAGTAAAAGGGTTACATGATATTTGCCAGATAGAAGGTGCATTAATTCACATACATTGATACCCTTTCACATGTCTTGGTACCAGTTTCCCTCCCCCCCCACACCCCCCACCCGTCTTGGTTTTCCCCCCTTCCCTATCAAATTTCAAATATCCAAATACAAATAAATTCAATATATCAGATAACAAAGTGAGATACTATACCAATATGAGATAACCAAGGGACAGCAAAGGAGATGAGAGACAACATAATACATTAAGGACAACAATCATTCATTATATGGCTTTTGTTTCACTATCCTGGAGGTCCTTTCAATTAGCTTCACATTATATGTCCTTATGTATCAAGATTTTGAGTAGAGCTCTTTTTAAAATAAACTCATTCATGTAGACCATCTCCACATGAATTAGATAAAAGAAACTACTCCTTTGATGGAGGGCTGAAATGTCTACCTTGGCCTTGTAGGGTTCTGGAGGCTTCTATTTGAAAATCATGTCCCACCTACTTTAATGGTCACACTGGGTATGAGGTAAGGTGTTTTATTTTGTTTTTTCAGTTCTACCATTCCTAATTTCAGATCTTCATGGAACTCAGGGATAGAACTTACCATGTTGCCGTTATTGTAAACAAATGCCACACACACTGAAGCACTCAGAGTGTTTCCATAGCTAAAGATATTTAATAAACTCAAAGGCTTGGAGAAGCATCATGTTTCTGCCTCTTTGTGTTTCTCTACACATCACTGACTCTCCCTCTCTGAGAATCTGATTTCAGAGCCCATCTTGCCTGCTTTGTCCAGGTCTTTTCCTCTCTCCTCTTCTCCACTAATGGGTTTATGACTTGAATTTTTCTCCTGGCAGTTTGATGCCATTTCAGCATCATTTTCTATAATTTATGTCAAACACTGTTTTTTGTTGTACTAAATTATTTAATTCATAAGAGTGATAAGCAACATGTATTACTAAGAACTCTGTAAAACAAACCATGAACAGTGTACAGAGCAGGACTGCTTGCTTTAGTCAATAATCCCAAACAGGTATGGTTGCCAATTATGCCCTTGTGATATTGTTTTAAAATGTTTGTTTTCTTAGATCAAGTTACATTTAATTGCTTTTGAGAGCAGAGTAACACTGTGCTTCATTTTGCCCTTGTCCTCTAAAACCACAGACAGAAAGTTATATAGATCTCTACTTAGATGTTTCTTCTTGAGAAGGGTGACTTATCTATCCAGTCTGACCCCATTATCTAGCTTCTGTTCTGGTCTAATTCACTATATCCATTTTTGAGGGTTGCTGTAACAAAGCAGAACAAACTGAGAGGCTTAGAACAAAAAATAATTTATTTCTTCTAAAATCAAGATGTCGGCAGGTCTCAGTGATATTGTTATAGGCTCTAGGGAAGGCTTCTTCTTTGTTCTTCTTCAGCCACTGGCAGTGGACCGCAATCTCTAACATTCCTGACCTTGTAGTTACATCACCCCAGGCTCTGTTTCCTGATCCTCATGGCTCTCTTCTCACTGTGTGGATCTTCTTCTTCAGTGTTCCTGGGTTCACATGGTCTTCTTATTCATTGACCAAGAAGAGATGAGGGCTCATCTTAACTGGGATGACTTCAATTTTACTTGAATAATTATTTGTGCAAGACCTCTGCTTCTAAGCAAATCTTGTGTTGAGATCACAAATGGATACATGCTCTTTGGAAGGGAGAAGCACGATTTCACCTACAATGTTCATCATGTCTCCTCTTTTCTTTGTAGTATCTCCCTTTGCCTAGAAGTATTTGGGTCTTGTATGTGTTCTTTCCTTTGTCTACTGTTTGGATCTTTCTACCTCTCTTCATGGCACAATATACTGAACTACCTTTCAGGTGTACTGGACTTTTCCTGTTTTGTTCCATACTATTGTGTTCTGTCCTTTGTCTACTGTTCAGATTCTTCTACCTCTCTCCATGACACAATATACTGAACTACCTTTCAGGTGTACTGGACTTTTCCTGTTTTATTCCATACTATCGGAAGTCATTTAGTCTGAATTTGAAAGTATTTGTGATTGATTAATTATTTAACTGATTTAAGAGCTCAATTTTAATAGCTTTAACCTGCTACAGGAACCCTTATTAAAGTAGCATTTGAGCTTCCTTCCTTACTTATTTATCTAAAAATCCTTTTTTGGGGAGAAGAGATGAAGAAATTATGAACAAATAAATGGTTGTTTTGTGGGAACACAATGCATTATCCCTGGTAAGGAGTTAATTGTGGTGAGTAATGATTAGATTCCAGGATCATGTTTTAAAGTGAAATGTATTTTAAGTCATTTTCACTTTAAATGGACTAGAAACATTACATATGGGCAATAAAAACGACTAAAATATGTGATTATTTTTAGTGTAGTTCCTTTCAGTTAACTCTGGAGTCAGACAGTACATGAATTTTTTCCTCAACTCCATGGTGGATTGGTAAATTACACCACTTTTCTTTTGGCTAGATTTATTAGTTAAGGGAACATGAGCTATTTTTAACCTAAACCCCAAGTTTCTCGGGAAGTTAGTGTAATAGAAGTTACTTTTGCTTTGCTATACTGCCCAATGCGGATATCTCTGAAGCAATCTTCATGGGTTTTGGGGGTCCTCAAGCCTTCCATCCTGTGGCCCCAACACTCCCTGAGCCCTCAGTATCTCCTCCATTCAGAGAGTAAATAAAGAAGAGGATAGTGAGACAAGCATGGATAGCTTTTATGGGCCCAGCCTGGAGGTGGCTTACCTCTATCCACATTCTAATGGGTAAAACACAGATGCATACCCATCTAGCTGTGGGTGTTTGTAGTTTATGCTGAAAGATGTGATTAAGTACTTTAATTAAATTTCCTTTTGATAAGCCACTGCTTTTTGACCAACAGACTGAAAGGAAGAATAAAAGCAATTGTCTTTATTTGTCCTTGGACCAAGTAATAAAAGCCAACCTAGACTGTTTAAAACAATAACTAAATGATAATTTTTAAAATAATTCATTAATAACCTGTCTCATGTCGTTCTTATCATATGCCAGACACCTTGAGCCTTAAAATTATTGACTTAATCCTCATAACAACACTCTGTGGGCAGGGGACTAATATTCTTCTTTTTCATAATATAGATGAGAAAGTGAAGTCCAGAGGAGTTAAAGTAAATGCTCATGACCACTTAAGTATTTAGCGATAGAGTCAGGATTTGAACCAAGAAATGATCTCCTTAGCTAGGTCTCCCAACAACCACATTATACATCCTGTACTAGATTATGCAGAGATTTTGTCTCAGGTACACCGTTTCCTCATTTGCTTCAGTGTCTTTACTCTATGGAATAAAAATAATATGGCAGCCAGCAGGGCTGAGTTCTTCTACTTTTTTCTGCATGTCTAATGTAGGGAGAACCACATTGATTTTTCCTATTCCTGAATCTGCCTCTGCTGTATCTTTGGTGCAAACTTGTCCAACCAGTTTCTCATCCCTGAACCAATCTCCTGCAAGGGATGCAAACATAACTGGCTCAGTAGATGACAAAGACAAGGTCCAATGTAGATGTCAACAGTTCTAAGTACAAACCTGGTTCAGATATATTTGATTATCCAAATGATGCTTGGAAGTTTATAATATTTATTTCTTATAAAATGGCATTTTAAATGTTGGTAGGCTGTTGTGATGGTGCATATCTATAATTGCAGCTCGGTGAGAAGTGTTGGGAGAAAGATTATGATCTGAGGTCATCCCAGGCAAAGTGAGAAAGAACCTATCTGAAAAATAAACTAAAAGCAAAATGATTTAGACAGTATGGATTAAATCATAGAGTACTTTCTAAGCAAGCCTGGGCAGAAAAACTGGAGAGGCTGTTATCTCCAATTAGCCAAGAAAAAGCTGGTCATGGAAGTATGGCTCAAGTAGTAGAATACCAGCCATGAAGGAAAAGTTGGGTGAAAGTGCAAGGCCCTGAGTTCAAGACCTAGAATTAGGAAACACAGAAAGATACCAAGCACTAACTTTACATATATGTGGCTCATTTCCTAACTACTGGATTAGTTATAACTATGATTCCTTATGTAAATATATAAATGCTCCAGCAATATGAATATTTTCCAAAGCCAGTTAGGTAGTTAGTGTCAGAGCAAAGACTTGAACTTGTGTCACTAAACTTGTGGTGCAGCTGCATGCCTATTAACTTCCCATGTTAAGTATGTATAAAGTCACATAAGAAAAGAAATCTTTGTACAAAGCAAGTATCTGGGTCATTTTACAATGGTTTTATTTATTTAAAAATTTCTGGAGCAGGCTTAAGCATTTTTGTATTTGTCTTAATCCTCTTGGGAAATTTCTAACTAGATTTTTGCCTCTTTTGACTCTGCCTGAACGTTCTACATTTTTCTCTCCCCAAGGACTTGGACTGTTAAAAATTCCTAATGCTGGGAGCCCTTTATGCATGAAGAAAAAGTTTAAGAAGAACATTGTATCAGCCATATCTCCAGGACAGGATATACTTCCTCTGCAAAGAGTGAGAACTTTAGGAGCTTCTTTGTTTCATTAAAAGTATAAGAACAAGCATTAATTAACAGGATATTATTAAAATAATACATAAAACACATCCTGCTGGCATCTGAGATCTGACAGTCTTAATTCTTCTTTTCTTTTGCTCTGTGTGTTCTATAAATAGTGCTTAAAACTTCACCAATATGTCACAATATTAATTTGGGAGAACTAACTAATTATAACCATGGAGAGGGCATCCTTGTTATGAAAGTCATGTTGGGTGATCTCACTGATCATGTTTGGGTGAAGCCAAGTGTTGGCCCATTATGACAGTGAGAGGTCAGAACATTGTTGGCTCTGTTTTGGTTCTTAGGTTCTAAATTGTGTGGAACTGATGGAAACTTAGAGCTGTAACTATATCATAATGCCGAGTACATTGTGGCTCCTGTATAAATGCTGAATAAATGAATCCTATCCATTTCAAATGAGAAAAGTAAAATCCACAGAAGGGAAAAGACTGATTCAAATTTACATGCTCTATAATGATGAAGCCCAAGAGCAACACAGAAGTTTGAGTCCAGTGTTCATTTAACCATGTGGGGAATTGGAGAAAGTCTTTCATACCAGAAACTCAAAACAGGTTATATAAGCAGAATACACAAAATAAATATGCAGAATTTTGCAAGGTGCTCTTCTCTCACGTGGCTCTTCTGATGTTGGATTTGAGTGGGACTCTACAAGGACCATATTGGAGTTCAGTTTAGGATTGGTGGGGGCAGCAAGGAGAGGATTTCAAGAAGTCTTAGTGTGTAAACTGTGGATGCTTTTCTTCACGGAAGAGTGCATTTTGTGGTAAGTTAACTCAATTGTGAGTTGGTTGTGAGAGGTTGAATCAGGAGTCTTTATTAGAAAACCAACGAGAGCTGGTGTACTCTCATCACAAAGACCTGTGGTCCCTCAAACAATCCTAATGCTGTTAGGACACTGAGCCATGACAGCAGGAAAGAAAAAATAGAGCAGAAAAATAGCACTAACAAACCAGATCAATTCAAATAGGGAAATGAAGTGAGATGCCATGGTGACCGGAAGAGAGACAGAAGATGCAAGAGACATGAGGGATGGTGTGATCGTGCCTGAGCTGATCTGTGACTAAACAGTATTAGGTCTGGGGGGTAGTAGGGTCACTGGGAGCTTGAGAGTTCATGACCCAAGACTGGCAGTTAGGTAACCTATTGTCCAAGTCCCCACACTCACCTCTCAGAGTTCAGGCATACCCATTGCCTGGAAGGTGGGACTTCCTCCATCATGAAGACCAGATGGCACCAGGTAAGCGCAATTCCCTATCCACCACATGACCAAGATGGTGCTGGCTAGAGCCAGTCTCCCCACTTAATCTTCAATTCTCAGAAGAGAAACACAGAAGTACTGAGTGTTAGTAATCTAGAAAGCAGTCGGAAGAAACAAAGCCGAGCAAATGCTACTACAGTGGTAGCATACTAGACGAGCAGGTAAGACCCAGGCAATCTGAGGGCAGAAAGGTCCTATGGCTAATCACTTTCCCACTATGTCCTGCTGGGAACTTCTCTAGAAATACTCAGAACTATTGGGTTATGTAGGAGTAAAAAGACTGGTCCTTTAACTGGATGTGGTAATGTAGGTCTGTAATCTCAGGTATTTGGGAGGTAACTGCAGCAAAAGTCCCATGTGAGACTGATCCCTGCAAAAGAAAAATGTGAGACCCTATCCGAAGAAGAAATTAAAAAGATGGAAGTGGAGAGGGTATGAGTCCTGAGTTCAATCCCAGGTATCCACCAAAACTGCTTTTTTTTTTTTCTTTTTCTTTTTTTGTCAGTCATGGGGCTTGAACTCTGAGCTTGGGCTCTGTTCATGCGCTCTTCAGCTGAAGGCTAGTGGTTAATTGGAGATAAGAGCCTCACAGACATTTTGTGCCTGGGTTAGCTTTGAACCACGATCCTCAGATCTCAGCCTCCTGAGTAGCTAGGGTTACAGGCAGGAGCCACTGACACCCAGCAAAACTTGCCTTTTGTGGTAAGGAAATAAATAAGTTTTGAAAATTAATTATCTAAAAAGCAGAGCCAGGTGCTGCAAACCATTGAAGAACAAGTTAATCAAACAAATAATACAAAAATAACTATGTACAGCAAAAATAATGACAACAACGACTTTTAATTTGGAAAGCATACCTCATTTGCAATCCTTGAAAACAACGATTGGCTAACTAAAATTTTCTAAGAGTTGGTGTGTCAGTCATAATTATCCTTCTAAGTCTGCTACGTGGTGGGTACCATATTTATTTTTGGCTTAACTTTACAAATAATTTTATTAAGTCAAATTGAAGAAGAGAAATGATGTAGCTCTAGTAAGCTCCCCATGCATTGAGTTGTTCAACATCTTTTTTTTTTTTTTTTTTTTTTTTTTTTTTGTCTGTCATGGGACTTGAACTCTGGCCTGGACATTGTTCCTGGGCTCTTCAGCACCACTTCCTTAAGAATCTTCTGAAATTCAGTTCTTTTGAAGCAGTCTTGGCTCATGCTGGGGCCTACTGGCAATATCAGGAAGAGTTGTAAGGGATTGATTGCTTTGTGAGGATTTCTCATCCATAAGTACTTTTCTCTTTGCAGTCTTTGTACACTTTACTTTTTCAAACACAAAACCAATTGAGTATTATCAAGTTTTCCTTTTTTTTCTTCATAATTCTGCTGTTGAAAATAATCTGTGAAATGGGGGTATTCTTTCTCTAATATCCAGGACTACTTGTGTGTGATAGTTTAGATATGTATTTCCCAGAAGCCTGTGCATCAGGTGGTGCAATCCTGGGCCAAGATGGAAATTAGGTCCTTGAGTGTGAACACTAGTGGAGAATCTTGGAACCCCCGCTCTTCTTCCTCTATCTTCACTTCTGTGAGGTGAGCAACCTGCTTCACCATGCACTCTCCACCACAATGCTAGAACCTCCCAACTGGAAGCCAAAACAACTTCTTCCTATTTTTAAGTTTATTACCACCTTGGGTTGTGTTATAGTAAGCTGACTAACACACTGGATCTCTGTACACAGTATTTATCCATGAGAAATTGGCTACATTTTTCCTTGCTATTTTTTTCTTCCTTCCATCGTTATTTTCAGTACTAAGTTGCACCTTTGAAGGTCATGGTGAAGGAAGATACTGTACTTCGTAGCAATGAGTTTACCTCTAGCCAGAAAATCTAGACCTGAAAGAACCACTAGCCAGTCAAACACAGTATTAAACATGCATAAGCAGGAGAATCCTTCTCAAAGATTATTTTAAATTTCTTCATGCTCAGATGAAGAAACTGATGTCCTTTGCCCAGAAAGAAAAAGTTTGTTCAAGGAAACATGTTGATCTCTAATCTTCTCCTACACAGATACTAACATTAGCAAAGAAATTAAATTGTAAGGATTTTTATCACCTTCACCACTCACTTTTTGTCATTACTAGGTGTAGTTATATTTGTAATTCATAAGATCCAAAACAACAGACTGTGTCTTCCTTCTGAAAATATCAAACCATTTTTGAATCTTTTATCATAGCTGGCAAAGCTTGGCCCATTGCATGCTCATGTTCACAGATCTTAAGGATTATTAATCAAATATTAATACATGCTATGTATTTATTCATATTTTATTATAAACATATTTACCAATTTTGTTCCAACACTTAATGGGTTCAAAGGAAAAACTCTTGAGAGTAGCTGCCCCAAACCAGATATGAATATCAGAAGGTGCAGCTTTCAAAAGTCTGCTCCTATAGCAGACTTAATCATCATAAACCATTCTTAGGGCAATATCTATGCAATTTGGAGCTCTCAAAATAAGGAATGCATGTTTAATGCATTGCATTTTAGATATCCAAAGACTGAGTTCATAAAACTTAAATAAATGACCCTCTGTTCAGGGAACCAGAAAAGAGGCAGATATTTCATCTAAGTGAGCCACTAAAACTAATCTGTATTCCAAAACAAGAAGAGGATGTGAGAAACTGGTAGAGACACTTCTTTTTCTTACTGTCAGTACATTCTTCAAGTTTATAGGAAGGAATTGAAAGGTATGTTTATAGAACAAACTAGGTGCTTTCTTTTATAATACTCACTTGGAAGGCAGATTCAAAATGAGGAAAATGACCAAGAGAAAGAAGCAAAAGATCATTCTCATCCACCAGGAATAATCCTACAATGTCTGCAATACAATCTGCCACATTTACCAAGCTAGAGTTTCTGCAAACCTTTTTGTCAGCCCTTCCATTTCCAAGCCTGACTTGGTAACAATTGAAACATGGTTGCCTTGTTCTAACTGCTGGCAGGGGAAGTGACCATGCATTTCCTTGTGTCAAAAGTCACTTGGCCTCAACTCCAAGAAATGTTCTAGAAAGTCTTAAGACTTCTGAGTGTTCATAACTACAAATAAAGTTACTTTTTCATTTGATTAAAAGAAACTGCTAAATGCTCAGAAATACAGTTTAAAAAATAAGTACATTCACCTACCACTTGTTTCAATAAGAACCAGGTTTTCATATGAACACTGAGAACTTGAGCCCTTGGGAAAACCTAATTAAACACTTCCTATGAAGAAGTGGCCCTTTGCTGTTTGGTTTCCCAAAGGTAGAGAAAAAAGGCCCATGACTTTAATGAATTCTTTTGTAAAAAGATTAAACTAGATATGAAAAGGGGTCTCCATTTTGTCTTGCTTTTTGACCCTTGTTTTTTCTTTTTAATCTTTTTTTTATTTTGTTATCTTCTCTGCTTTGAAACTTAATTAAGTGAAAAGCTGTCAGACTTGCTGAAACAGTTCTTGAAAGTAACATTCTACTTTTATCAAGACAGCATCACACAGACCATCCTGAGGGAGAAGCAGGGAGCTAGTGCTCTAACTGCAAGTTTTATAGTGGTTAAAACAAATTACATGAGCCTAACAATATGAGACACATCTCTCTGTTTCTGTCTCTCTCTGTCTCTGCCTCTCTGGCTCCCTTCTTCCCCTCTTTAAAACTCCGGCTCTATTTTGACTTGTATTCTCAGGTATAATCTGATATGCATCAGTCAAATATTGCCATTATTTGAACCAATTTATCATCTTTTGATACTTGGAAATAGAGGCAGCCAAGTTATACTCACTCTAATAATCTCCTCTTAGGATTTTTCTTTGATTCCTAAGGACTAGATAGAGGCTCACCTTGTGTCCCTTCCCAGTCAATCCAGAACATTCTTTATTATGGCATTTAGATCCATAATTGCAATGGCCTGTTCTTTTCCTTGAGGACTATATTAACACTGATTTTTACATCATATTTCAAATGTTATGTGTAACCAACAAGTATTTCAAGAAGGGAGTCTATATACAATCACTGGCATATAGATTTTGGAACATAATTAAAATAAGCTGAGAGTTTGTATGTCATAGCTACATATCAAGCTATATAATACAACATTATACCTTTAGAGTATATAGCCCATCATAGATTTTTATGTCTATGCAGTTATATTTATATCTCCAAGACTCTATCAATAACCTTGGGTACCTGAATATTGAGTCATTGCCCTTGTACTGTTTGGATCTAATATCCACATATCAAGGAGACCATCCATGTGCCTTTTTTTCCTTTGGTCTTGACTTATCTTGCTCAACATGATTTGCTCTAGTTTCATCTACTTCCCAGCGTATGCCATTATTTTATCTTGTCTGTTGGCTATGTAGAATTTCATTGTATGTATGTACCACATTGTTTTTTGTTTGTTTTTGCCATTCCTGGGGCTTGAACTTAGGGCTTGGGCACTGTCATTGAGTTTTCTTAGGGCTAGCACTCTACCACTTGAGCCACAACACCACTTCCAGCCTTTTATGTGGTACATGCTAAGCAAGCTCTCTACCACTAGGCCAAACTCCAGGCACCCGACCTGTTCTTTTTTTTTTTTTTTTCAATTTACCAGAGAATTTACTTTATTATGGTTTCTGACATTATTAACTTCGTGTCATAAACTTGTCACTCTGTGTAGTGTAACATCTTGTTCCAAGGTTTTGAAAGCCTCAGGCAACAGTGAGGTATATTTAAATGTAAAGGGCAAGGAAAACAGATAATACAAGGCAAAAGGTCTGTTCTTTCTTCCATCCTCTCCTGGGCTGTTCCCACATGGAGATTGCCAGAACATCTTAGGCAGCCAAGTCAAAGGCCTCAGTAGAGCTGTTAAGTGAAGAGCTTTATTGTGTGGGAAGGGAAGGCCTGATTATAGTCATTACAGGCAAAGATGTGTTCTCGATCTCTGATTTTATTTCAACCTCCACAGCATCTTGCTGAAAGTGTCTGACAACTTCTGAGCTGATGGTTTTTAATACAAAGTATTTTGATTACATTACAAGGTTCAATTTTCCAGTACTCCAGCCAGTGTTCATTACTGTGGTTCTCGGGGTAGAGTAGGAAACTGACCTGTTATTTTCAAGAGAACGTATGCTCTTTGAAGGTAAGGATTTGTCTTAAGTTGGTATACAAGAAACTCTTCTGCACTTCCTAAATGAAATGATAGATACACACTGGTGATACCCTTTTACTAAGCTTGTCGGAATTGAAGTCTAGCTATACTTCTTAATCTAACATAGAATTCAGCATCTGGGTCAAAAGAAATCATATGTGGAGAAATAAAAGTTTGTGAAGAGCTATTGATTATTACTGACAATCCAAGGAATATGCTGTAAGTACTATTTCTGTAACTGGATTGCCACTGTGAATTAAATGTAGTTATACAAGCTGGTCACTATTGATTATCTCCACAAATTACTATTCAACATTAAATCTGTCCATTACATTCTCGTTTTAGTTTCCTAGCTGCCCATATCTGCCCTATCTTCTTTATGACTTGTGTTGTAGGCTTGAATGTCAGGGTACTTTCAATTATGGGCACAAAATGCTGAATTGATGAGGGATGATGCCTCTGGTTGGATAAGTACTGGCATTTTCGAGACTTGAACATTCACATCTCAGAAATGTGACTCAGGATGCTTGAGTGAGAGGCAGGGAGATGAGATCATTCTTGCTCTAAGTTTGGTCTTGATGGATCCATCCAATTTATTACTCTTCTTCCCTTAGAAGATATTGCTGTACTTGTGGCTTATTAAATTTTGTGTCACCAACCTAGAATATAGCATAATAAATGCACTTAGTATTAGGAAATAGCAAATCTTTTGTATTAGAAAATACAACTGATTTTATTTATTGATTTCAGAATATTAAATATATGAAGTAAACATCAATTGTTCACATTATATAACTGCATATTGATGAACTTTTATATGTGTTCATGTCTTATTATTTCATTCATGAGAAATATTTATAGTCTCCTATGTAATGTGAAATACTCCATCCTCTTCTATATTTTGGAAGAAATAGTGTAGATTTAGTGTTAACTCTCCTTAAAAGGTTGATTAGATGTCATTCTTTCTGACAGCAGCATAGAATTCCATTGTGTACAAATACCACAACTTGTTGATCCACTCATCAACTGAGGGACATCTAGGTTGGTTCCATATCTTTGTTATGGTGAATAGTGCTGCAATGAACATTGTTGTGCTAGTGGGTTTAGTATGTCCTTGTTTCTGGGTGGTTGGGTAAATGCCAAGTAGTGGAATTGCTGGGTCATAGGGGAGTTCTATGTTTAGCCTTTTGAGGCACTGCCACACTGCTTTCCATAGTGGTTGAACGAGTTTGCACTCCCACCAACAGTGTAGTAGTGATCCCTCCTGGCCACATCCCCTCCAGCATCTGTTGTCATTCGTTTTCCTGATCCTGGCCATTCTAGCTGGAGTGAGGTGGAATCTTAGAGTTGTTTTGATTTGCATTTCTTTTATGACCAGAGATGTTGAGCATTTCTTCATGTGTCTATAGGCCATTTTTGTTTCTTCTTCAGAGAAGACTCTCTTTAAGTCTTTGGCCCATTTTTTAATGGGATGGTTGTTACTTTGGAGGTTAGTTTTGGAGTGATTCAATTTTTTGAGTTGTTGATATATTTTAGATATGAGGCCTTCGCCCCATTTGTTAGGAAATGGAAAGACTTAGAAAAAATCATATTAAGTGAAGTAAGCCAGACTCCAAGGAACTTAGGCTCAATGGTTTCCCTCATTCGTCATAATCAGTAGAAACCTTGGGCTCTACTAGCAGAGATTTGCAATAGAGCAAAATCTTGATACATAAGGACATATAATGTGAAGCTAATTGAAAGGACCTCCAGGATAGTGAAACAAAAGCCATATAATGAATGATTGTTGTCCTTAATGTACTATGTTGTCTCTCATCTCCTTTGCTGTCCCTTGGTTATCTCATATTGGTATAGTACCTCACTTTGTTATCTGATATATTGAATTTATTTGTATTTGGATATTTGAAATTTGATAGGGAAGGGGGGAAAACCAAGACGGGTGGGGGGTGTGGGGGGGGAGGGAAACGGGTACCAAGACATGTGAAAGGGTATCAATGTATGTGAATTAATGCACCTTCTATCTGGCAAATATCATGTAACCCTTTTACTAATTACAATAAAAAAAATGCATTCTGAGCTAAAAAAAAAAAAAAAAAAGGTTGATTAGAATGGCTGGGCACGGTGGCTCACGACCATAATCCTACCTTCTCAGGAGGCTAAGATCTGAGAATAGAGGTTCAAGCCAATGCAGGCATTAAAGAAAGTGAGATTTTTATCTCCAATTAATCATTAGAAAATGGGAAGTAGGGCTGTGGCTCAAGGGTAGGGCAGTAGACTTGAGCTGAAGAGCTCAGGGATAGCGCCCAGATCCAGAGTTCAAGTACCATGACTCACAAAAAAATAAAAGACAAACATCTTTGTAAAATAAGATATACATGTTGCTAAAGCAAGTGGGCACAATGTATTCCTCACTGTAGCAACATATCCACCACTGGGATGGGATGGGCGTCTGAACGGACAGGGATAGCTGGTTGGGAATGCTGTAACCATAGCAATAGCATCAGTATGCCAAAGGATTCTTTCTTGGGTATTATTAATTTTAATGTAGAGTACCAAGTAAATTGCTTGCCTTGATTAATATGGAAAATGTGGGGAAGAGAGGCAGCTCACTTTTGTTTATCACTCTCTGGCTAATAAGGATATAAGCATGTCTGATATTAATGGAGGAAACAATTTTGGAGGATTCAGGAGTGGAAATGATCAGAGTAATTCATTGTGGAGGTTATGTATCTTTCCTGTTCCATTAAGTTTATGTTTAGAAAATTCTTGTTTAAAGAAAAAAAGAAATGCAGAACCTAGTTACCTAAGGCATTCTACTTCAAGACTAACAGAAATCTTATCCTTGTTTCTGGCGTTGTGAATTGCCCTATAGGTTTTGGATGCAAGTCTGTAGCATGAGTCTTATTTGAACTTCCAGCCTGCCACATGTCCAGCTTCTCAGCTTCCAGCTTCACAACGGCATGAACTAAGTCCTGAAATAATATTGCAATCTCTGCCCCTCCCTTGCTTCCTCCCTTCCTCCTTCCCTCCCTCCCTTCCTCCTCTCTTTTCTTAGATAGCAGGAGAGGGGAATAATATGGATTAGCAGAGTTTTGCCTCGCCGAGAAATCTCAGTGCTGATAGCTGTTTTTCCCTCATCCCTCTCTGCCTTGTAGGGCTCCCTTCCACTGGCCCAGGCTGAGCTCAAGCTATGTCCAGATGTCTCTTCATCTGAAGAATGAGATCTTAAAACCTCAAAGTAAGGGTAGAGCTTATTAGTGAACAAATAAAATAAATAAAGAAATGACTAAGTATTCCCTGAAATGAATGACAAAGAGAAGCATGAGAGAGGATAAATGAAAATATGATAATTTTTATCTGAGAGTGGGTGGAGAGGAGGGCATGCTTTGTTTCAGTTTTTAAACTCTTGTTTTTAATTACGTTTGTCTACATAATGAAGATACATTAAGGGAAGTTTTTGTTTTGTTTTGTATTGTTTTGTGCTCATGGGAAATTACAACAGAGGCTGTTTGCAGAATTTCTTGCATACTAGTATCTGTGAAGGTCTAAGAAAGAGGCGTCAGACATAATGAGCACAAGGCAGTGTGCAAAGCGTGAAGGATGACTTAAGGCAAGAATGAGAAAAGGCTTCCTTTGAATTAGTTTAATCATCATCCTTTTGAGGGGATACAAGCTCAGAAAGAATAAAAGGACAAATTTCCAAAGACTATCCGTTGCTCCTTACCATGGAAGGCAACATAGGTATTTTTTGTTGTTGTTCATACTGGCATTGAACCCAGGGCCTTGAGCATACTGGAAAAAGCACTGTGCCACTTGAGGCACATTTGTCAGTTTTAACATTTTAAATTTTTGTTTTGGGATAAGAGTGTTTCTAACCATTTGTTCAAGCTACCCTCAGACTTATATTCCTCCTATTTCCCACCGCCTGAGTAGCTGGGATTATAGATATGTACTGCTACACCAGACTTGACGTGAAATCTTTCAGTATCCATATCAAAAAGACATTTTATGTGTTTATAAGTACGTCTTATGTGAAATGATATTGTTTTTCATTTTCAAGGCTTGCACTCTACCACCTGAGTCATAGCACCACTTTCAGTTTTCTGGTAATTAATTGGAGTTAATAGTCTCACAGGTTTTCATGCCTGGGCTGGATTTTAACCTCAAACCTCAGGTCTCAGCCTCCCCAGTAGCTAGGATTACAGATGTGAGCCACCGGCACCTGGCTATGATATTCTTTTTAATCCTTGATGATTGACATATTCAGAGACTCACTTTATTTGAGGCTAAGGCTGGGATTGATGCTCCTCTCCCACTGCTGGATCAGAAGAGGCTTAGAGGAACATATGGAACCATTCCTGGAGCGTGTGCCCTGAGGTAGTGAACACATCCAGTGAACGCAGAAGGGAAAAGAACCCCATATCTTTGGATGTCAGCACAGTTTTGAAACCAAAGTAAGCAACTTTTGTTTCTCCTGCCATCCCCACCCCCACCCCTGTCCAGTTTTAGGCAGTGGATTGACTTTTCTTGGCCTCTGTTTCTTGATAGGGAACAAATCTTGATGGAAAGGAACTGGAAGGGGGAGGCTAGAGGCACTAGAGTACTGGTAAACTGGCAAGAGAGGGTAGGTGAGGGAAGAAGCTTTGCTTTATAGTATCTGCTGCTTTCCATGGTGTAAGTGGTTGACATCAAAGGATGTCAAGGGGTGATATGTCTTTTGGAGACATATATGTAAGGCAGGGATGGGCTAACAGCTTCAAGTCACTGATAGGGAAGAATGGCAGGCTCTGATGTCTCTGAATCTTAAAGGCATTTATCATGGAAGTAAACCAGGCTGGAAGCAGAGAGCTCTGCTTTTATGTTTACCAGTGTAACTGCTCTAAGCTCAGCTGTCTAAGGGTCATACAGATGAAATTAAATATGCAAATTTACTTAAAGCCTCATATTACAGGGCCCAGTGAACACAACAGATTCCCATACATGTGATTTCTGTTCCTTTTCTTCATCCCTGGTACTATTTCCAAGCTGTCCAACTTTTTCATCTCTCTTTAGTTGGTGGGATTCAAAATTAACAGCTTCCATTCGAATGCATCTGAGTAAGTCCCTGAACTGGTGTGAGGGATAGCAGATCAGTGGGATTTTATCACATTCTCCTTTCTGATGTTCCCTTCTTATACTTTCACAAATAATCACAAAGCTGCTGGGGCTTTTAAGAGGTTTCCCAGAGGTGGTAAACAATTAGTTGCTAGGTATCTAGCAAGTATGTCACAAACATCAGAAATCAAACCTAGTGGTGCTTATATCTAATTGAGGTTTCCATGGACTATGGTGCTAAAAGCTGTGCCACCAGTCTTTCTCTGCATGGAGGCAGAGACTAGCTTTACTCTACCTTCTTCACAAGCCTGTCCTAGACAAGGTGGGGTCACAGCATACAGTACTCAGAGAGATTGAAAGGGCAATACACCAAGTGTCAGAGCCTATGAAAGCCCCATTGTGGTTTCTGCTACCTTGCGGAGTATGCAAAATGGATGGACTAATGCTCCTCTCCTTTCTGGCTTTGGGAGGCCAGTCATGATATGAATGGTGTAAGTGTCATGGCAGGTGGAAAGCACTGAGACAATGTGAAATGCCACTACTGTTGCCTTCCTCGGTAGACTCACAGCAGAAAAGGGGCTATCCCATGAGCTGTGGAGTTAGACCAGTCTCAGTTAGAATCCTAGATCTTGTATAAACTGGTGAGCAGACCTTGGTTGAGCTCCTAGCCCTATCTGAGATGCCTTTGCCCCTCAGCTCTCCTGTTACGGGATAATAATGTTCCCTACTTCACATGGTAGTTATGATGTTTCAATGAAAACTTGATGGGTTTATGGGTATGGTACTTGGCATTTTGGTGGTCATTAGCCCTCAATTACTGCCATTATTTTTTTGTCCTGCATTAGTCTTGGTCTCCTTGTCAACAAGGCTTTTGGAAAGAGTAACTCAAAGAGAGCAAGCTTGCAGCCTGGCTAGTTTCACAGTGCTAGAGCCTCGTGTGAGTCACAGGAAAGATGGGGTCTTGAAGATGCTGATTCTGTCTGGAACATCCTAAAGGCTAGAGGTGTGCCAGCCTCTGAGATCCTCTTCTCTCCAGTTGCATCTGGGTACAGTTGTTCTTCCTATTCACCAATGAGCTACTGTCTCCTAGAGTGATTGCAGCGCTTTACCAGGGCACTACTTTAGTTAACTGAAGTGGAAGTTAGATGTAGATGTGGCTGACTCCAGAGCCTGCTTGGCCTCCAGTGTGGGAGGTGGTTTCCAGGGCTCTGGTGTTTGATGAGTGATGTCTGTTCCACCAGCAACAGCAGTGATGCCATCTCAGGAACTGCTAGATGCATCTAGCGCCTTTGGGGAATGGCCCAGCAGTGTGGGCCAGAACAAGGCCACCAAGGGTCTAAGTACCAGCATGTCAGTATCATCCTGGGCTTTATTCTAAGTTCTCTCCTGTCCTAGATAATCCAGAGTTTCCCTGCTGGGATGAACTTCCTCCAGTGTGATCAAGGAGGTAGCAGTGGTATTCTCTTTTGGCATTGTGTATCTTTCTAGGAAAATTCCCTGTATACCAGGGCATAAGTGAAATTAATTCATTAGAGCAAGTGAGTATTCTTAACACACATCTGGTGCCAATAGTATTTTTAAGTTTTGATTTGTTTTCCCCTCAAGATGTAACAGCAACTAAGTAAAAAGCTTCCACATTTAGTTTCAACTCAACTCTTTGACTTAGATGTCAGAAAAGAACCCAGGTTGCTCTTCAAAGGCTGTAGGAAGAATCCTATTGCCAAAATTACTATTGAATCTCTCGTCTCATCCGGGCAATGAAGACAGACACATTACTATCTGATACTATGTACAGACCACTTTGCAAGTTAGGGATGAAATAAAGTATTCTGTAGAAGACTGGATTTTATGTCTTACCATGAGAAAAAAAAGACTGGGCTAGGCAAAATTGTCTCCAAAATACTGCTGTGTAATATAGGATATCTGAATAATTCATACTTCATTATCTTTGAAGAGAAGGGGGTTAGGTTTCTAGCATCTCCTTCCAAATCTGTACATCTGGCAGATGGGGAGGTTGGGGGAGGTTGTCTCTCACGCAGAAAGCACAAAATGGTGTTATTTCAACAAAAATTGTAGTCATGAAAAATTCAAGCATCAAAAGAAGATATGATATTAAAGATCACTGTCAGAGGCCATAGGAGTTGCCTAGGCTACAGCTGTAGGAAAAAAATTGAGAAGATGGGTTCATTTCTCCCTATAATCAAATCTTGGAGGATTTAAGTTCCTTTGTTTATGCACAGAGTGTTCTTCCAAAGCCAGGTTCCATGTGACCCAAATCCTCACCACTGTGCTCATCCGCACTCAGCCACAGCATCCACACAGACTGAATCCTGTGGCCTTGGGGAGGAAGGAAGGAAGGACTGGAGTGATACTCTTGGCTGAGAGGTCCTCTCTGGCTTCGGTGTGACTCCGTGGTAAATTTAGATAGGGGATTTGCTATCTTGGCATCTTCACTTTTGGTTGGGTGAAGAGAATAGATGAACTCTATAAAGAAGTTTATCTAGCTCACAAGTTTAGACGCTGAGTACAAAATTAGGAAGCCCTACCCTATTCACTTCTGAAAGTCTATAAAGATAATATCAGGGCCAGAAGTTTGGCCTAGTGGTAGAGTGCTTGCCGAGCATGCACAAAGACCCAGGTTCGATTCCTCGGCACCACATAGAAAAAGACAGAAGTGGTGCTGTGCCTCAGGTGGTAGAGTTCTGTCCTTGAGAAAGCCCAAGGACATTGTTCAGGTTCTGAGTTCACATCAAATGATGTGACAAGACAGGAAGTAAGGACTTGGAGAGACAGGCTTTACTCTTTTGGTAACCACTTGTTCCTACAGGAATCAGCCAGGGGCTCATGAGCCCTACATGAATCCCTTCTGAGGGCATGACCTGCACTGACTTGGCTGACCTTGCTTTAGGTGGAATCTTGAAAAGTTTGCATCACTTTAGCACCACTGTATTGAGGATCAGACTTGCAACTCATGGACATTTGAAGAACAAGTTTAAACCAAATCCAACCATAACACAGAGCATTTTCTTGTCCAGAGAAAGACATTGTTATCACCTTCATGGATCTAATTGAGGTAGTGGTGATAGGGTCGTTGCAAAGCCACAAATATGAATGCATTTTGAGATGTTTGAAGCCATATATATATATATATGATTAGGATAAAATTATGATTTTCATTTCCTAACCTTTCCTGGACTCATGGCTGCTGACTTGAGAAAATTTCATCTTGTTACTCAGCTCCAATCTTTGTTCCTCTCTCCTCTGGAGTTGGAGCTCTTTGTCTGCTGGTAAGCTACAAATAGAGGGATGGGAAAAGTCGGCACAGTATTCTAAGCTTTGGAGGGCTGATGAAGCTCTGACTCAGTTCCGTTTTATGTTGTTTAAGCAATAATTGAAAAATATCCAAGGTGTTCAATTGCGTTTTTTGGACTGTGATGCCATGTCAAAATAATCTATACCATTAGCTTATGCTTCGGACACTTTTTTATTTTATTGAAGATCTGGGGATCAAATCTAGGGCCTTGTGTCTGCTTGGCCAATGCTCTATCTAGCACTGAACTGCATTCCTAGCTCTTAAGGTATTTCTTTTCTTTAAAAATATTTATTGTTATGCATTCAGAAGAGAGGTAATTATAGGAAGTAGTTGAAGCTCAGAAACACAAAAGGGTAACTTAGATAAAGAAATTCTGATCCTTGCCTCCCTGACTTGTACAAGATGTGAGACATGAGTAGATGTATATGTGTATAAATAGATATATTTTGCTACATATACATATACACAAATATACATATATAATCACACATACACCAATAAACTATTGAAGGCCTTTTCATAGATAAAATAACCTACTTCCAAGAAGAAAATGTCAGTTTTCTCATTTAACTAGACCCAGATGCAGTGAAATTTAATTTTAGCAGTGACTTTCAAGTGCTAAATGAAAAGCTCAAATTCAGCTCACCGTTAAACTTTCCTTCTGCCCTCCTTCCTGTCCTTGAGTCCTAGGATATCTGCTTGACTCAGGTGCTGACATAGTCCCTGAGTTTCCTGTGCTTGTTCCTGTGCTTTCTTAGTGGGTAATGCCACCCTTGCCTTTGGCTTTATCTACTGGTTATATACAGAGACTTTAACATATTAACTCACTCCAAATTAGATGGCTAAGCCTGCATGTTAATAGTTCTTCTAAACACTTCCATCTGCTAAGTCATAAACCTATCTGCCTGAAGATCTCCTCTCCATTTTCTTCACCTGTCTGTATTCCCTTATTATTGTATTACTGTTTTTAACCATAGAAATCAGAAACTCTGGAGTTACTCATTGGTGTTGGGTCTTTTTAGGCACTCCCCACTCTTAATCTATTATAAATTCCTACGAATTTAATTTCCTCAACCTCCATCTCTCCCTATGGATGCTTTTTTAATGCCTTTTTCTTTTAAAAGAAAAAGAATATTGCTTTTGGCTGTACTAGGGTTTGAACTCAGGGCCTTGTACTTGGTCAGGCAAGTGGCCTACTATTTGAGCTATGTACTAAGCTTAAGAATGGTCTTTAATAACCCATTCAGAGGTATTTTTCTGTCTCTGTTCTTGCCTCATCCATTCTATTCAGTGACATTAGAGACGTTCTAATATGTAATTTAAATCATTTCAATGTCTCCAATAGTTGAAATTTGTACATTGGTTCCTTATGCCTTCAGAAAAATGTTGAAATGATGCTTGATATTCTGGGATCTTATCTCTACGTTTATTTCTAGTTTCATTTTTATCATCATCATTCCTGCTAACTTGTTTCCTAAATGTGCCTATATTTTTTGCACATACATTTCCTTGCTCTACGTGTCATTTTTCCTTGTTTTCTCCTCTATTTCTTCTTTAAGCCTCTTTTCCTTGGATAGTACTAGATTTTAAACTGAGAACCTTGTGCTTGCTGTGTTCCTGTACCCATTGGGCCATATCTCCAACCCTTTTTTACTTTAGTTTTCAGATAAGGACTATCACATCTAACTGGAACTGTTACCAGACCAAAATCTCCCTACCTCTGCTTCCTGCATAGATATTATTATAGACATGAACACCATATACCGTACTTATTGTTCAGATGAGGTCTTGTTGACTTTTGGGGGGAAAGGGGGAAAAGTATTACAGCTGAGTTGGTCGTGAGTCTCTGTCCTCTAATATCTGCCATATATCTGCCTTTGAAGTGGTAGGAGTGTGTCCATAATTATTATAGCTAGAAATAGGAACTATCTCAACTGACCTCCATTTAAAAAATCTGCTAGGGGCTGTCCATTCTTCTCTGCCAACAGAGGTCATTGTCAAGCAACTGGTTTATGAAGATACAAAATCCATTTTGTCAAATGCTGTGTCAAACGCTGTGTACCTAGTATCTGAGGCTGTTCTGATATAAGAGATAATCTGCAGATGTCTGTCAAAATTGCAACAGTAACCAGTGAGGGCTAGAGTCGAATTATAAGAGGTCAGAATTCATTCTGGAGGCATGGTTCTTCTTTGAGTTCCTGAGCCTAGTTTTCTGAGCTTTCATGAGCCAACTTCTACCATCTCTGGAGAATATATGAAGGGTTAGGTTGCATATTAAAAAAGCTCACTAACAGAGTTAGATTACCACAATCATAATTCAAGTTAGAGGGAAACTATGTGACCCATGTTTCTTAGGATCTCACATACTTTGCTTAATACAATTTTTCCTGAGTCTTTCCATTTCCTTACATATAGTACAACACCATTCTTTCTGATAGAAGTATAGAATTTCATTGTGCATATATACCACATTTTCTTGATCCATTTTTCCACTGAGTGACATCTGGGTTAATTCAGTATCTTGACTATGCAATGAACATAGTTGTGCTGGTTGCTTTAGAGTGGCATAGTTTTCGTTCTATTGGATAAGTGCCTATGAGTGGGATTGCAGGTCATAGGGAAGCTCTATGCTTAGTTTTTTTTTAAATCTATCTGTCTGTCTATCTATCTATCTATCTATCTATCTATCTATCTATCTATCTATCTATCTATCTATGGTATATATAAAATAAAATTATACAAGGATTTGGGGGGGATTTTATTTTGAAGTAAACGACTTGAGATTATTGTGACTCTTAGCTTTTTACCACTGTGGCAAACCGTATGAGAAAAACAACTTATAGGTGGAAGGATTTGTTTTGGGTTAGAGATTTCAGTCACTGGCCCCTTGTTTCTAGGCCTGTGTAAAGGTGAACATCAAGGTATATGGATAGGGAGCTGCTCACCTCCTACTAGCTGGCAAGAAGATAGAGAGAAGACCAGGGACAAAATGTATCTCTCCAGAGCAGGCCACCATGAGGTGGCACTTCCTAGCTCCTGCCACTTCCCAGTAAGGCGACCAGATGATGAATCTATAATTGGATTCATACATTGATGATGTCATTGTCCCAGACACATCCCCAAAGCCCTACCAGATGACAATCAGTACTTCTATACATGAGACTTGGCGGAGATATTTCAGATTCAAAACTTGAGTAGGGACTCTATGTTGAGGTTTAACTATTCACTTTTGTTTTTTTAAAATAAAAACAATAATGGAGGTTTTAAATTTTATGGAAAATAAACCAATGGATAATTATACATTTTTTGGGTAGTTGTAGGGCTTGGACTCTGGGCATTTTCCCTGAGCTCTTCAGCTCCAGGCTACCACTTGAGACACAGTGCCACTTCCAATACATTTGTATTATAAGCATATTACATCTGTTTGCTGCAGAGATTTACCTCCCCAATTATGTGTATTAGAGGCCACACTAAAGTGAATGTGGTCTCTCTGCATAAGAAGGTATGAGTTCAGCACAACAGGACTTGAAGTAACAGAAGAGCAGTGTCGCCTGAGGAGGAAGAACAATAATGATTGAAGAGCAGAGGGAGGTTAATTGTGAAAACATTGTGAAACTTGTTGATTTCAACAGCTGACAATTAGCTTGTCAGGCTGCTGGGTCTCCAGAAAGGGATTTGACAGTTTAATGACACCTGGCAACTTCCATGCCACTTAGTCTTGTTGGAAACACCCAATTGTTGCTTGGCAGCTGGTACCTTGAGCAAGGAGGAACTCTGCTGGGGTCTCTATTCTTTTGAGAAAGTTGATAATTGAGTAAGGAAGCTTCTGAATGCTCAGATGGTCATGCTTGGCACTGTCTCATTGAAACCTACTGTGGCAGGTGGCTTTTGAGAAAAATGGCTCAGTAGCTAGGGTACCTTCAAGTGCCAAGAGTGGCTAGGTGCTACTGTTCAGGGAAGACCTTGGGTTTACATCTAGATTTGCATTGGAAACCAGCCTTAGTCACTTGTTGCATAATCTTGGAGAAAGCTACTTATTTGAATATCAGATCTCTGCTGGATGCTTACATTTTCAGCATGATAAATGAAGGGAAATGGGATCTATTTAAGTTTAAGAATTAAATGAGATATTGCAGATTAGAAGTTTCCACATTTGAGAAACTCAGTAGCTGAGCTCAAGATAAGATTAGAGGTAAATGGACTGATGATTAATTACTTGAAGTTACCAAAGTGAGAGGTGGGCAGAAAGAGATTCCTAATTATTTAGGGTTTTTGATATTTCTTACTTTAATAATCATAGAGTAATGACAGACAAAAAATAATTTTGCTACCCCTGCTACCCCAAGCTCTGAGTTGTCAGAGTTGTATCTATACTGTCAAGCTTCAGATTCTAATTTCAGACTCTGATTCTGATTGATTCCCAACTCAGCTTCTACAGGCTAACTTCCATTAACGTCTTTAGTCTTTCAGGGCATCCTTATGTTTAGATAGAATTAGTAACACCTTAGCATGCAGTGTATTAGGAAGAACTGATTGAGAAAATGAATGAGTGTGTAGCTGGAATGACTGCTTTATTTGTGAATTCTGACTTGACTTCCCCCTAAGGAATTGTGTAGTCTTGTCTGCCAGTTTAGTTCATGATCAATGGTGGACCATTCAAACTACCAAAATAAAGAGTACAAAACAATGGAACAGATGTTGTTCACATGGTTTAGAGTCAAGATGCCAGTATTCAGAGGTCAAGAATCATTCTATTTGGCACTCTTATTAAATCACCAACTCCTATCGATTTGATTCCACAGCATCGGGAGCCTTACTTTAGTGACCGAAGAATACAAAAGCTTTTGGAGTTTTGGGCAGCATCCCCAGTCTTGCTTGTCCTTTCCCTTTTCATGTAAAATGGTAACAAAGTCTTGGTTCCCTGCTTCTCCCCACCAATGAAACTTGATAGAGCCTGACATGTCTCAGCTTCATTCTAAGACTGTTAGCTTGGAGTGGACTTATTTTAATTCAATAAACACTAACAATTCAAGACAACTGGTTTCCTGAGGGTATATCTAATAGTACTGAGTGTGGAGCTTATTTCCTGGCTCTACAAGTCTTCTTTACCAGGTGGTCTCCCAGTGTCCTCCTGAAAAACTCACTGAATGAAATCAACTACCATGTATCCTATTGACACTGCAATCATCATTTTCCTACAAATTTTCATCCCAAATCCTATCTCCTTCATAGAGTAGCTTCTGCGAGCAATTATTACTTGAATTTTTCCAAAGACAACTTTCTGGACTTCTAGGAATTGGATTATAACTCTTAATAGTTCCCTGAGCAGTGAACCCAGAGAGATGTGCTAAAGAATCTGTGTGGCCACTGAGGACCCACTAGACTGAATAAGTAGGATGTCTGACACGTTTTCAAATGCACAAAGATGCCTTTGTGATTAAGAATTATTTTAAAGGTGTTGCTGAATGCATAGTAGTTTTTCTCATGGTGCATTTTCTCAATTGACAACGTCCTTGGGCAGTGTTCAGTAGCATGATATGAATTTGCTCATCAAAACCAAGCTATTTCCCGATGCCCCATAAGTTAAAAGCAGAGTACTGTAAGAGCTCTGTCTTCCATTAACTGTGTGATGTTGGGAGTGAGGCATGGCCTTTTTTCAAATCCTAAAACATCTATTTTATGGCATTTTATTGTATATTTTCTACTCTTTTCCCTTCTAAGATTTGAGTCAGACATAGAATGTAGGTTTGATTATCAGTATGTTGTCTCTCATCCAGATACATTAGCACATGTTTATTACTCAGATTGGCCACTGACTGAATGTAAACCATAGGAATTTTGGTGGAACTGAAGAGTTCTATTTATTGTTAGTATTTTAGGCTCTCTTGATGTAAATGATAGGTCATACGCCAGCCACTTTTCCTTCCTCGGAGACAGTATGGCTAACATGAAAATGAATTGAATGCGGGGCTGAGATCTGTATATGCCAGAGAATAATGCCTACCAACTTTGATATAGCCATGTTGGAAGGTCTTCTTCTAAAACTTTCCAGTTACTTGAATGAATCCATCTGACCCTGGGCTTTTCTTGGATGGGAGGTCTCTTATTGCCATTTCTATTTCAGTGCTTGAAATAGGTCTGTTTAGTTTTATTTGGTTCAGTGTGGATATATTAATATTGGCTAGAAATTCATCCATTTCTTCTAGATTCTCAAATTTGTTGGCATAAAGGTTTGCTCTGGATCTTGGTCATTTCTGTCGTGATATTACCATTATCATCTGTGATTTTGTTTATTTAGATGTGCTCCCTTCTTTTTTTGGTAAGATTTGGTAATTTTTTTTCAAAGAACCAACTCCTTGTTTTGTTGATTTTTTCTGTAGTTTTTTTTTACTCCAATTCATTTAATTTTGCTTTGATTTTAGTAATTTGCTTCCTTCTCCTGGGATTAGGGTTGGTTTGTTGCTCGTTTTCCAAGCACTTAAGGTGTGCCATTAAATTGTTGGTTGCGATTTTTCTAATTTGTTAATGTAAGCACTCAGAGCTATAAATTTTCCTCTGAGTACTGCCTTTGTTGTGTCCCAAAGTAGCTGGTATTTTGTGTGCTCCTTTTTGTTAATTTTTATAATTGTTGAATTTCTGTTCTAATCTCCTCGATGACCCATTGGTGATTTAACAATGGGTTGTTCAATCGCCATGAGTTATAGGGTTTTCGTTGGTGGAGATTGGTGAAAATTTCCTTTACAATCTAAGGTAGTCATGAGTATCCTGACTGATAAGACAATTCCCTCATTTATAAAATGGAAGAACTCGACAGTTGAGTTTTGTTTCTCTTTCTGATAGTACTTGGGTTTGAGCTCAGCAGCTTGAACCTGATTAGCTACTTCTCTACCACCTGCACCACACTACCAGTCCTGGTTTTAGCTGTTATTTTATAGATGGAGTCTAAAGGAGAACTCCTCTGACACCCATGCTGGCCTGAAACCACCATCTTTTGGATCACAGCCTCTTAAGTGGCTAGGATTATGGTCATGAGACACTGGCACCCAACAGGATAGATATAATTCTAAGTTTCTTGCTAGGTTGAGTATACCAAGGATTCAAAAGCTACTTTCCAAAGTTCATTAGCAGGGACATAAGTCCCCAATTATTGGATGAGAGCTAACTACAAAGTTCTAGAAAAGTAGCTAATTGGTTTATTTAGGATAACATAGTGAAACCTGTCATGGAAGCTTAGGATGCTCTTTGATGGAAAACACTTTTGAAGAGCTGATTCATTTTGCCTGGAGAATTACTTTGAAATATAGATGGAGTGAGAATCACCTCATTTATAAAGGAAATTTTGAAACATCTTTTCACTAGCTTATCTTCATCATTATTTTAGACTCTATTCCTCTCCTTCCCCCTCCCATTCCTCCATTTCCCCCAATCCCCTCCTTCCTCACCCCTCCCCCTCCTTTCTTTTCTTTCCCACTCCCTCTCTCCACCCACGGGCTCCTCTCCCTTCCCTCTCTTCTCTCCCAATTTCCTTTCCCTTTCCCTTCCTCCCTGCCGCCCTCTCTCTCTTCACTTCTCTCTTTCTCTTCCCCTTCCCCTAGCCTGGGTTCAATATCAAGCTCAGTCTTCAGATCTTCAGTTGTGTATACATTTACATCTGTTTGGATCAGCATCTGTCCTATCCTGCAAGTTAATATCCAAATGTTAGTTTTGTAGGTTATTTTGTTGTTGTTGTTGTGCCTACCTCTGGAGGCTGATTTAAAAAATCAAAATTAGATGGTACACAATCATTTCATGTAGCTACTTTCTTTTTCATTCCCATGCAGTGAAACTGATTGCAAATGGCATAATGGAAATTTCCAAACTCCACTGCAGAGAGAACAGTTTTGGACAGATCTCTCTGTTCCTTCACTTATGTCTGAGTTCTCTCCAGTTACAGATGTTACAAAATCCTCATATGAGTAAATTTACTTAAATACACTGAAAAATATGTTTAGGCAAGCACTAATGCCTCATTCCTATAATGCTAGCTACTCACTGGGCTGAGACCCTGGGAATCACAGCTCAGAATCATCCCAGGCAAAAATATCCACATGACTTCATCTCTAATTAACCAGTAAATATTGTCCTGGAAGCATGGATGAAGCCATAAAGCACTAGCCACGAACAAACAGTCAAGAGACAGCACGGGGCACTGAGTTCAATCTCTGATAATGGTACATAGGCTAAAATGAAAATCTTTAAAAATTTATTTAACAAATAATAGGAGACTTGGTTTTCTGACAAACAATATGACTTTCACTGAGAGACTCCTGACTGCACCAGTTCTCCAAGGAAAGAATGTTCTATGACTGTTTCTCCTGTGGCAGTCTCTGAGACTGGCATGTAATATTCATGTATGATGATCTTGTGGATAATAGTTAACAATTTATGGTCTCCTTTGTAGGAAAGACTTTCCACTTATGCCCTCATTAACTGAATTCTCCATGAAGTCTGACAAATGTATAGCAGGGATCTTAAAATTATAGAAGAGTAGATACCAGAGTTTAAATTCTGAGCTTGGAAGCTCAAGGTCTGTCACAGTCCCTTGACCTATTATTTTAACTACTGGGCTACTCTGCCTTAAAATAGGCCTGTTGAGGTATTAAGCAATGCTTCTCTATCTTCATAACTTTTTATTTTCTTCTGAGGGAGGCACCACCCCTCTTTTTTCCCTTGCTCAGGTGTCATTAACATTAAACAGTCTCATTGAGTGCCTGCAATTACATTTAGGATGTGGCACTGAAGTGATTATTTGTAGAAAGCCAATGGCCTCATAAAAGTCCTTTATGCAATATCACAGGACTCACAGAGCAGTGTTTTTAAACTATCTCATTAGTGGAGTCATCTGCAATGATTTTCTAATATAGAAATAAACTCCATTAACTGGTAACCTCCTGGATGGATTAAAAACAAGTTTATAAATAAAAGACTTACTGAGAGATTTTTCACATTTTTTGATTGTCCAAGAGGGATGATAAGGTCCACCAAGTAAATGACGGATATTAAATAGCCTTATTGTCCCAATAGATGATGAATAAAATCTCAGGAGTTTCCAGGCTTCTTTTTCTGCTGCTAAAAGCACTTAGATTGGCAGCAAGACAATGAGCCTCTTACTCAGCCAGCAATCATTGAAGGCTTAGTAAGCGCCAACTCCTGCATCAGAGATTATACAATGTCATGTCTTGTACACATAGTAGCCTTCTCTGTTCTCTACCTCTGCTACAGTGACCAACAACTCTCCCCAATTCAAGATTCAGTACTGGTTATTTCCCAGGTACTCATTTGTGCACCATGTACCCATATTCATGTTTCTTGAGACCACGGTGCCCCTTCTGCTATCCAGTTTCTGAAGTGGACAAGATGCAAATGATAATCCACAAAAAGACGAGAAAAAAAAGGCAAGTCTGACTTACTTTTTTGAGTCAAGTCATCAGGAGATTATTTGCAGTTGTTTTGTTGTAACTCCAAGGTATTTGCAGCCATGAGTGTTTCTCTGGCAGGGAATTGTTATTTTCCCAGCTCCCTTGTCATGGCTAACACGGTTGTCCTTCAATACCCAGCTCAAATATCTACCCCTACGTTCCCAGGTATTCTCTCAGAACACCTTCAGGCTCCCTTGTCTCTTATACCTTAAATATCCACTAAAAATTGCTTATACAATTTCACTCTCTAAAAGAACTGTTCTTTAGCTGGAAGTTTGGCCTAGTGGTAGAGTGCTTGCCTAGCTAGCATGTACGAAGATCCCAGCTCAACTCCTCTCTACCACATACATAGAAAAAAGCCACAAGTGGTTCTGAGGCTCAGGTGGTACAGCTCTAGCCTTGAGACAGTCCAAGTGCTCAGGCACTGAGCTCAAGCCCAGGACTGGCATAGATCCTTAAATGGGGACTATAAGATGGGACCATTTTAAGGTAGGAAATAACACAGTTTGGGGAAGAGACTAGAAGGGCTACTAGGTAAATTGTTGTCTTAATTATTTTCTTTGTGTTTCCTTATGTTACCACCTGTACAAATATCTGAAAGACATGGGAATGAGCAAAATGTAAGTAGCTGGAACCTAGGCTTTATCAAGAAGAGGCTTCCAAGTTATTTGATTATAGGTGATTCTGCACATTTTATTGTCTTAGACTGTTTTGTAGACATTTAATACTACCTATTCTGTCAAGATAGAAGAAAACTGTGGAGACCTGGTAGTGATGCAAATAATCCCTGGCTATACAAATGGTGATTGTTTTGTTATTGATTTCCTTCTTGTAGAAGCAACCATAGGAATGTTTTAGAAGACTGACTTCAACATTACTGAATTATGTGCATAGGTGTATCTGTCTAATGTATCTAGCTAGTTAGCTAGTTATCTTCTTTTCCTCAACATCTTTGAACCAGTTCTCTTATTAACCAGACTGAAAATATAAACCTTACATGGATTCTTTTATATTTGTATGTTAGTCAGGATAATACTCTATTTTAAAGCTAATTACTCTTTTTTTCTTTTTTTCATATATTTTTATTGTAATTAATAGAAGGGTTACATGATATTTGCCAGATAGAGGGTGCATTAATTCCCATACATTGATACCCTTTCACATGTCTTGGTCCCCATTTCCCTCCCCCCCACCTCCACCCCTCATCTTGTTTTCCCCCCTTCCCTATCCAATTTCAGATAACCTAATACAAAGCTAATTACTCTTTAATTCTTTCATGGCTTTTCAGTTTTGTTGGTTTAAAAAATCACTTAATTTAGCTGCACATGGGTAATCAACACCTATAATCCTAGCTACTCAGGAGGCAGATCTGCGGATCATGATTTGAAGCCAGCCTGGGCAGACAAATCTATATGACTATTATCTCCAATTAGCAAGAAAATATTGAGAAGTGGAGGTGTGGCTTAAGTGATAGTGTTCCATTAGAGTGAAAAAAGCTAAGCAAGAGCATGAGGTCTTGATTTCAAATTCCTGTAATAGCAGGAATGTACCACACACACATATGCATGCATGCACATACACATGCATATGAGTTCAGAGTCTCATTTGCCAAGTTGAAGTTCTGCTTTGCCATTTGCTGATTTTGTTTCTTAGTTTGTGAAATGATTTCCCTTTTCTGTTTGCAGAGCAAAGGCTGAGAAGGAAAATTATCTTTCTGACTGAATTAAAATACTGATACATTTGTCATAGTTTGGAATTCATCCCCCAGCAATTTTAGTCTGCCGAGTTTTGGAGGTAATTGAAAAGAGACACAGACCAATTTGGTAGATAGGAACTTGGAAAATTTTATTATCTCTGTAATATTTCCTAAATACCTCAAGAAAAATAGCAATACAGGCTCCAACTTCATAGAAAAGAGTATTTTGACCCAGGTTTGAAAAAACCATGTAGAATCAGAGAATAGGATTTGATGTCTTCTTGAGTCTCATGTATTCTATTTTCTTTTTTCTTTCCTTCCTTCCCTCCTTCCTTCCTTCCTTCCTTCCTTCCTTCCTTCCTTTCTTCCTTCCTTCCTTCCTTCCTTCCTTCCTTCTATCTGTCTTTCCTTTTTCCTTTTTTTTTTTGTCATGGGACTTGAACTCTGACCCTGGGTCCTGTCCCTGAGCTCTTCAGCTCAAAGTTCTCTGTCACTTGTGACACGGCACCACTTTTGTTTTTCCTTAAGATAAAGTCTTGATATATAGTTCAGATTGGCTTCGAACAATCTTATCCTCCTCCCTCAGCCTCCAAAGTGCTATGATTACCAGATGGCATGTACTATATCATGCCTGGCTTGACATACATTTATATTTTTTATGCCCCTTGTAATAAATAGCAACTGTGAATTTTGCCTGATTATATCATATTTCTTTTGGAGTTAAGATCAGCCAGGCAGTTTTGAAGAGCCCATTTGTATACTTCATCTCATCTTGCATGAAACATATACGAAGGAGGAGCTACGCATGCAGGATGGTGTAGAACAGGTAAGATTGAATCCCCTCCTTTACGGGGAATCCAGTACCCTGGGAAGGCCTTGAAAGGTAAACAGATGGAGAAGACTTCATATGTCTAATGGCTAATGAGTGGGAGCCGGTATGAGCTATCTATTAAGGAAACAAAAGCAAAGTCTGTACAGATTTCTAGGTCAAGAAGATGGATGGGAAACAGGAAAATTTTGAACTTTGCATGCATTGTTTATTCTTTTCCTGTTTTATATTCAGGCTTTATACACTTTATATATTTCCTAAATGTATTCACAGTATGGTTTATTCATTTACTCAACAGATGAATACTTGATGTACTCACCTGTAGGCACAGGAAATAAAATGATGATTCACAAGGTCAGTGCCCAGATTAACTCAGTCTAATGGATTTATTTGCTGTAATTCCCAAGAGAATTTTGTGGTCTTTTTATGCTTTCCTTGGAAAAATAAATCGATGGCTGTGAAATATTAGTTATCAGTCAATAGTCTGGAGATGGTGATACTTAATATGTGTGGTGTCGTAATATGTGAGGCAGAGAGAGGGAAGATTTGCTTTTGGAATCCTGTCCTATAGATAACAGACTACTTGTTTTCATTTCCCAGCAGCCCAAGTTTACATTAGGGAGGAACAATAAGCATGAGGCCAACAAAAGGATGGAGGGCTTTGATGGGTTGCATACCAAGGTTCATGACATATTATATAACTGTTGGAAAATTGGTCACTTTCTCCAAATAACAGCTGGTTCATCTGTTACATGAGACTGTAGGCATTGACTTCAGACTGGTTATGTGAGAATTTAAGCAGGAAAAGTTCTGCACAACACCCAGCATGTAAAGGAGTCATTCAATCATTACATTTTTATCCTTACCATAGACAAACTTCAGCCCACAAATGAGGCTTTGTGGCCCACATATTTGGAACACAATGTTCATCTGTGTTGCTCTGAAGTATTCTTAGGTGGTATGCCAATCACCATAATACTGACTCTGACTGGTGATTGATTCCTAGCAGGTGACCAATCAGGTTGTACTTATTTTATGCTGGGATAGCTAACTATGTCCTTTCAGCCTACTGGGGGATCAGAATAGATAACCTAAAGCTTCCTGAGTTTCCCAGACCACAGGCTTTCTTTGGGGGTTGAGGCATCTTCCCTGCCCATAGGGCAACTTGATGTCACAGGGTAGGGGAGATTTATTGCAGAAACAACCCTCAAGAAACAAGTAAAGGCAGAATCTTGTGGATAAAATTCACACCTTTTTTAGTCACATACAGAGCAACTCAGAGCTGTCTCCATGTCATCTCACAGAACATAGCTAGGAGGATTAAGGATAAATTGTTCACAACAGTAATCTACTATTAACACACTGTATCACTGAATAATTTCTCTTATCTCAAAGTGACTTCTGATATGATCTTGTGCTTGCGCCCTTTACTTAAGATACAATTTGGAGGAATTCAAATGTATACCATTCCTAAGATAGACTAAATAGGGAAGCTGGAATGACTATCTTACACCATGATCTAAAAAAGAAGGGCTTTCCTAGCTGGGTGCCAGTGGTTTGTGACTACAATCCCAGCTATTTGGAAGGCTGAGAATGTGAAGGATTGATGTTCAGGGTCAGCTAGGATAGAGAAATTTGAGGAAGCATAATCATTCAAACATCAAGTCCAAAGGGCAAAGATGAAGTCGCACACGGGAATTGTGATTGTGTGTCAGAATCGAGGAAGAAATGTTCTCAATTTGTCTCAATCATCTGGCTGTTATATAGTATGAGACCTTTTCTCAACCCATAGCTGGACATGGTGGTACACTTCTATCATGCTAGCTCTATGGAAGGATTGCAGTCCCAGGCCAGCCCTAACAGAAAAGCCCATGAGACCACAGATCTTGGTTTCAGTTGAAGCAATTAGAAAAGATGATGCTTGCTTGCCACCTGAGCACTGAGGAGAAATTTAAAATAGGAGAGCCATAGTCCACTGAATTCAGTAAAATAAGATCTTATCACCCAAATGAACCATTACAAAGAAGGGCTGGAGGAATGGGTTAGCTCTACAGTGCCCTCCAAGAAAGTGCAAGGCTCTGAGCTCAAACCCCACTACCATTGTCAAAAAGGAAAGAAGAGGAAAAAAGAAAGTTTTATTTAACATCTAGAGTACACTCATCCAAACATCAAGTCTAAAGGGCACTGTTGAAGTTGCACACAGGAAATATGACCATGAGTCAGAATCCAGACAGAAATGCTGTTGGATCCGGTGAGGCTAAGTTGCTGTCAACCCATCCCAATTACCTGGTTGATAGATTGTGGAATCAGATATATTTGAGACACTCAGCCAACCAGTGCTGCTGCCCCATAGGAATTTGGAAATTACAGCTAGATGGTATGGCTTTTCACTTACCAAACTTCTTTCCAGAAGGAATGACTATCCATTTTGTCTGAGCTAGACCCAGCAGTTGCTTTCTAGTGATAGTTGTTGAGATGAGATAGACTTTAATATTTCATCGGCAGGTTCCATCCAGAAATGATGAACCCCCTCTTTGTATGCCAGAGCTGCTGGTTCATGGGTACTTAGGGACTACAGCGGATGTGGAGATCTGTGCAGATAAATTTTTTAATCTTGACAGAGTCAGTGGGAGTTTAATGAGTAACCAAGATCACAGCAAAGGAGATAAATACGTAGGCAACCAGGAAATAGAATTATAGCACTTCCGTACTTGACTAGACTTAGGAAACTAGATGAATTCATGAGTGATTCCTACTTTAATTCAAGAGAATTCATGGATAAGAATGTAATGGTGCTCCCATCCTTTCTCCTTTCCCCCTCCTTCATCAAGAAAATAAAGATGAGCACTTTGTGCCATGATGCGGGAGAAATTTAATTGGATGCTGATGATTCAATTTAGCTTGTAAATTAGCTGCCAGAAAGACTATGAGTGCCAAAAGTACCAGCCTTGCTGTCTTTTGGTTAACTTGTTGACATATTTGACACACATTAAGTATCAATTTATGGTGCCTCAGATGACTGGCTTCAGAAGGCTGAGTGATCAAAAAAAATGCTCATCTGGTTTCAATGAAGGTAGCTTCTAAAGGGTTACTCCACTTTTCAGCTCTTAAAATAATGAATGGAAAGGACATGTTTTGCTCCCCTGTCTTAAAGTGGTAGCCAGCCTTTAGAGAAAGTGTAGTTTGTTTACCTGTCTCAAACCTTGCAATTGAAGCATGCCTCCAGCAGATGGTGAAGCTAAGAGGTAGGTGTTACTCATCTATGAAATTGATAACAATCAGCTCATTTAGCCTCCATGATCAACCTATGGGTTGTTTCTTTCCATTTTCTTTAGCTGATGCAGAACAATACCAAAAAAGTTAACTTGCCCAAGCTTATACATTGAACATAAGGAAGACCAGGGAATGAAATCCATTATCAGGTTGCTTGACTACCCTTGCTGCCCTGCCTACCTGACTTCTAACTTCTGGTTCCATATTGGTGGGATGTCCCTAGAGGCCTCTGCTAACTAGATCTCTCTCTCTCTCCCTGGCCATTGCCAAGCCGACTTTTATAGGATTCCCTTGTTCTTTGTAATCCTGGACAAAGCCACATTGGCCAAAAAAAAGCACTTTTTAAGTAGATGTTGATTTTCTTCTCTCCTAAGTTTAGATTACCTAGTGTTGGCTGGGCTTCTAATAAGCATGTCAACACTACCATTCTGAGATGAGGAAAGGCTGGTGGGATCCATTTTGAATCTTGTGTAAAAATGCACACATGAACCTGAGAGGTTCATGGGAAGCCTCACTGCCAAATTTATATTTTGCTATGTGAAACAATATATCCTTACAGATACATTCAGACTCTCTGAATTCCATCTTGTAGCTCTGTAGAAACCAAAGTCCTAGACTTCTTGGTATCTATCACACTTTGCTTTCTATCCTGGTTAAGCAAACTCTTGGAAGAATCATCTCAATTGCTAGTTCTAGTTTCTTGCTACATCCCTCACTTTCCATTTATTAACTTGGCAAGAGGAACCACTAGAGAAGAGCCTCTCCCACTAATGATTCAACGTGTTATTCTTCATTGTCTTTTTGCTTTAAATGCATAGATCTAATGAACTCACAATGAATAATGATTTAAAAAAACTCATACCTAGTTTGGTGGGGACATTATGACTAATTATAAATCACCACTTCAAAAAATTTAAAATAAATATGGAATCTTTTTAGGTTTCCAATGAAGGCTTCCATGAAGTTTACTTATCTCAGGGTTTGTATTTCTTCAGTGAATTTTTTTGGTGGGGTGGGTGGACAAAAAGTTTCAAGATTGTTTGATTTTCTGAATTGTTCATAAGATTTTTTTTCCTCCCAATCTTAGAAACAGAAGTCAATGACAATGGTATCTATAACTTTAAAATTAATTCTCTGGATTTTCAATTGTAGCCAAGTTGAGCCTCTTTGCCACAGGAATATTTTGAGTCCAACTTTCCTCTTCTGGACACAACTGGACATTTTTCCCATCGAAGTATGCAAAAATGTGTTATTTTATTTTTTACCACCAAGTCATTTGTTCATTGATTCATTCATTCAGTTAAATATTGGGGAAGTATAAACACTAACTATTGTTAGGATATTCAAGTATGAGCAAGATAATCCTTAAACCCAGGATTCAAATGGAGTTCAGATACCTGTGGTCTATGTTAAGAATCAATATCATAAAATAAAAAGTGTACTGTCTAGTCTTCTAGAAATGAATATATGATTAATTCATAGTTGATTTGGGTTTGATTATTTATATATGAATGAAAGCCTGAAAGCAAAACAAGTCATTGTGAATGAATGACTAAATTCTATTTCTGACTTTGCTGTAACAATCTGTAATTCTGGGCCTGTAATCAAATCAATAGATGCCCAGTCTCTTGATATATACTTCTTGATCTGCAAGATTGCTTCTCCAAGTAATGCACCCACTACCTAATGAATGTAACTGTAATACCTCTATACCCTGATAATTAATAGAAAAGATTGCTTCTCCATCTTGTTTAAGGAAATTTGAAATGGCAATTCCTACTTAGTACACAAATGGTACATTCTTAATGCAGTTGTACATTTGTACTAAGAATATATCATTTGGGATCAGTAATGCAAAGACTGTTTAAAACAGGAATTAAGTTACTTTGTACACTAGGAAGTCACTTGAACAGCTGTATGTATGTTTTCCCTCACCCATTTGACATTCCCGATCAGTCAGCATATTAAAGAATCAACACTGTAGTTCTCATTTGTGGTGCACACTGTTGTGTGGGTGTATATTCACCATTCTCTGAGCTTCCCATGGTATTTCAAACTCTGTGATAAATACACTTAATTGTGACAACTTCTCTATGAGTAGGGAAAAAGGTAGTTAACTGTTGGTCCCATTTTACAGACAGGATCATTTATGATTAGAACAGTTAAGCAATCAACCAGTTAGTGAGAGAACCAGACTATAGCTCAGATCTATTTGACATCAAGCCCCTCAACTTTCCTGCAAAGGAAGCTGGTCACCTGTGGTTTATAACTACAGTTCTAGCTATTGAGAAGACCGGGATCTGAAGACTGTGGTTCAAAGCTAGCCTGGACAGAAAAATCCACAAGACTCTTGATCTCTAATTATCCACCAAAGCCAAAGGTGGAGCTGTGACTCAAATGGTAGAATACTAGACCTGAGGACAAAAGCTCAGGGACATTACTCTGGCCCAGAGTTCAACTACAGAACTAGAAAAGAACTTTGTATTTATGCATGCATAATTTTCTGCTTTGTGTAGCTATGAATATGTATAAAAAGGGAAAGCTTAATACAAATTTAGAGGTAGTGTTTAGGGTCAGAATTTATAGTCTGAAGTACAGTCTTTCATCTGAGTTGAAATATTTTTAATTTATTAGAGTACCGTCTTTAAGTTAGAGATAATGTACTTGAAAATTTCAAGGGTGAACAAATTACAATCTGAGATTTCTAAGGACCTGCCTTACCTAAAAATTTTACAGAATAATAGTGACCCAAATGGCTCCCTGACTTAAACCTACAGTCTTATTTTTTTTGCAGTAAAATGACAAGAGATTCCTAGAAAAGAAACTCATAAGATCTATTTCTTATTTATAAACACTTATTTATGTATGAGTTTTAGTTTATGAACAGGGGCCTTTGACAAGTTCTATGTTTCAATTTCTGTTATCTTCTCTCTTCTTCTCCTTCTTCTTCTCCTTCTTCTTCTCCTTCTTCTTCTCCTTCTTCTTCTTCTTCTCCTTCTCCTTCTCCTTCTTCTCTTTCTCCTCCTTCTTCTTCTTTCTTCTTTCTTCTTCTCTCACTACCCATTCAAAGAGATGTCATCTTATAGCATCCTCAACTGGAATGTTGGCCTTTCTGTGATATCTTCTCATGTGGTTCAGCTCATAGTCATTTTATCACCTTTTCAATACCTCTGGACCACAACTGTCTAATAAAAATACAGTATGAGTCACAGCAGCTCCGAGACACCTCTAGTAATCACAAAGAAAGTGAAGAGGAAAAAAGGTGCCATCAATTTTAATAATGTGTTTTGCTTAATATAATTGAAGGTCTCTAAAATATTATAATTTCAATCTGTAATCAGTATAAAAGTATTTTCGAGATACATTACATTCTTCCATTCGTATTAAGTCTTCAAAATGCAGACTATAGTTTCCATGTGCAGCATGTTTTCAGCCTGGAGTAGCCACAAGCACTCAGAAGCCATGTGTCCTGGGGCTATCAGGCTGAAAAACAGATTCAGCTTTACTTTCTGGGGCATGTGTAGAGATCTATCTTTGCTTCTTCTAAAAAATACTTTCTAGACAGTTTAGTGATTAAAGAATGAACATGAGTGTGAACCTAACTAATTATATTACCTTGGATATCAAATCTCTGGGACTGTAGATTTTTTTCCATCAGCAATATAGATATTTGTTTACAGCCTCTACTGTTCTGGGCTTTTATGAGGACTGAATGAGAAAATGTATGTAGTGATGAATCCAGATCTTGTAGGGAGCAAGGTACTTCAAAAATATCAGCTAGCAATGCCAGTGATGATGATGTCCTTATGTTTCCCATTCAAATTATAACTTCCTACAATGTTTTCTCAAAGCATTCCAAAGTTGAGAAGCTTCATCCAAGTGTGTGTTTTACCAGAGTGGTCACAGTACACTTAGGATTTAGTCATTGGTATACGGATAAATTCTACCCCTGTTCCCAGACTTGTCTATGAGCTTCTCAAGGGAAGACCCTCTATTTTGTTTTCTTCTCTAACCAAAACCCTAGGGCAATCTCTACCAAGGAATAATACTTTGATAAACATTTGTCATACAAATATGAAAACTGAATTTTACTGACAGTGATTTTTCTTATATATGTATCTGGCCTCTTCAAGAGTAAGTGAATAGATTGTGGAATTATTCACTGAATTAATGAACACAAAATCAAATCTTAGGGATTATTAAATATTAGATATGAATGTAGTGTTAGAGTGGTTCTGATTTGTGTAATTGTATTATTGGAGAATGTAGTCTGAGCCTCACTTTCTGGGGCATGCTTACAGATTTATCTTTGCTTCTTCTAGAAATACCATTCTCTAGATAGCTGGACATATTTCACTGAAGTGCTTGTTATACAACAGAAAAAAAAAATTGGAGGGGGGATTCTGGTTAGCTTTGGCCATGTTGGATTTAGATTGGAAGCTCAGAAGAGGAGTAGGTAATGGAGATTAACCTGTTAATAACTGTGTTAATACTGTCGTTGAAGTCATGAGGGTCATGCCTTCACCTGTCTGTCCCTCTTCCCAGGAAAACACAGCGTACAATACAGGTGGCTCAGCAGAGAAAGAACACGAAGGAAAGCCTGAGAAGGAGATGCCAGATGCTCAAGAGGGAGGTCCTGGAAACAGTGACTTTTAACACAGTTAAGGAGGAAGATATTCAAAGCAGAATGGCAAAGGCTACTTTTAGGTGGGGCCCAGGGCTGCTTTCAACTTCTGCACTGTGGGGTAGCAGGGTGATGTGGGCTTGGCTCTGGATCACAGAAGTCGTCATGTCATCCTCATTGTGCTCTTGTGTCTTCCCCCTCCTCTCTTTCTCCCTCCCCTTCGTCCTCCCCTTCATCCTCTTCCTTCTCCTTCTTTCTTCATCTTCGGTGCTGAGCTCAGGGCCTCAAGCTCTCATTAGTCTTTTTTTTCTTCAAGGCTAGCACTCTACCACTTGAGCCATCTTCTACTCTGGACTTTTACTGGTTAATTGGAGATAAGGGTCTCATGGACTTTTCTGCTCTGGCTAGTTTCACAGCGTGATCCCCAGATCTTAGCCTCCTGAATAGCTAGGGTTACAAGCATGGGCCTCTAGTAACTCCGGCTCAGAAGCCTTTAGTTGGTTTTGTTTTAGTCTCATCTACCCAAATCTCTCTCCTCCCTCTTCTTCTCATAGCTACTCACCTTTATTTTGTTTTGGGTTCTGTTTGTTTCAGTTCATGCTTTGGGGTTTGAGTCAAAGAAACAGTTTGGTTGGAAAGTTACATTTCAATTATCTGAACCTCCTTCCCAGCAGTCAATTTTTGCCCTATACTCAGACAAAGGCTAGAAGTTGGCGAGAATAGATTAGGGCAGAACTGACGCTCATAAAACAAACAAGGGGAAACATTGAACATGTTTCCAAATAGGTCTCATAATCCTATACATGAATATTTAGTTGTTTTTCAACAATATTTCTTATGGAAAGTGTACCCTGCTAGTGTAGGACACAAAAAAGGAAGAGGGAAAAACAAATTATGGAGTGAATGGCAGATTCTGGGAACCTGAGACAGAGAAACACTAGGCAGCATATTTTTTTCTGGGTGCTTGAGTTGCCTAAGCTCATGGGTAAATCAATCAATTGTTATTACATTTTTTTATTTCTCAGTCTTGTCTCCTTCATAGGGAGCTTTCAGTATTCCAATTTCAGGTGCTTATTTTTTCATTATAAACCATGTAGTCCATTTGTTGTATGAAACGGTAACTTGAATTTGTAAGTTCTCCAAAAGTGCTTGTTGGCTGTATTTGGTAGCGGTGACATGCAATAGCTTTTACATTGTGGGACCAGAAGAAATTTCAGTTAATGCTAATAAATCCATTGAAAAAGCAAAGCAAAGGAGATGAAACTAAACATTAACTTGGTGCCTACAGTATCTGAGTCATTGTGTTAGACACCTATATACATCATTCTGTTTAATTATTAATAATCAACCTGTGAAGGAAATAGACCTATTGTAGAGGTGAGAATTTCAGAGAAGTAGAATCCACTCTTCACTTGGATCTCTCTGAGTTAAAGGCTTACAATTTGTTTTGTACCCTTACCCAGGAGTAGTGTCATTTTGACCTCATTAAATTCCCTATAGAAAAATAAAATTTTAGGACAGATGGTTTTTGATAGAGTAGTCAGCCGCTATATAAATGCAAATTTTGATTCCTCTGCTAGGATTAGCAGGAGCTCTAAATTAACATGAGACCCAAGTGAATATATCCTGTTCATTAAAAGGTATGATGCATTGTTCTTCCCTGAAAGGCGTAATTTTCTCAGGAGTACTTTGAGTCTAAGTTTATTTCCTTTGAGTTTGTCCTTCTCAACAAGCTGCAATTTTAGCTGTTCCCTGGGAAATAGGATTTAGATTTCCGAGGTTACAGCAAAATCAATGTCAAGATCACAAACAGCAGTATCTGTACTCATTTTTATCTGTATTGGGAGCAGTGTCAGGAACAAAGACATGCATTGAAGCTTTTACATTATGGTTGTGTTCATAAAGAGTGTCTTAGAAGTTCCAAGGTCTAGGAATTTGTTCAGAGTGCCCAGGTGCGATGGGAATATCCACTGGAGCCACTTTGTCGCTATCCTTACTCTTCTTCCCCTTCTATATGGAGAGATGAACTAGATATGTTTGGAAATCAAACTGCTGTTGAGTCTTCCCTCACACACTTAATGATAGTTCTTATTTGGCAAGTAGTTTTGACAGTGCTCAAAAATCCTACTTTGGAACAATTGTGATAAAATATCTGGGGGTATCAATATTTTAAGGCCCTTTAGATCATATATGTTTACAACCAAAGGGTGAGACCCACTGATCTTTGAAGTCTTAAGATCTACAAAACTGTCTCTCAACTTTGGCTGCACACATTTAGGCTCTATGATTGAGTTGATCTGCAGTTGGAATTGAGTATTAGTAGTTTCAAAGAATTTTCCAATTAATTCTAGTATTCACAAGGGCAAAGGCCACTGGACTTAACTGAGCATGTAGGTAGTGATGTTCAGATTGTTTCTCAGACCTGAAGCAGCCAACAGAATCTCCAGAGATCTCATTAAAATATAGAACATTGTCCCAACTGAGACAGAGATGCTGGCTGAGTAGGTCTGGAATGCCTTTGTACTTCACACGAGCTCTTAGACTACTTCATGAGCATCTCGCTAAACTGCTCATCATCACTGGGCCTCTTGGTGGATTAGATAATTTGGAAACACACTTTCCCCTTCCAGGTGCTCAATAAGCATCTCAATCATCATACACAGACTTGGTTGCTCTTCAGTTTGCTTTCTAACTTTGCTTTACCGCTTTCCTACTGTGAGATTATAGGTCAGGATACTAGTGTTTCTTTGATTCTAAAATGTGAATAATATTAGTGTCTACATTATGAAACCACTTTAATAATTAATAGAAATACTACATATAAATCTGTTGCTTTAGGGGTTAATATTCCACTCAATAGGGGACAGTCAATGACATGTATGGGATTTTAAGTTTTCCAATGTGTTGAGTCTCGACATTCTTCTTTTAACTAAAATTTGCATGTAATATTCTAATATGTGGACTTGATAGAGTTGACGTCACTTTGGAGGCAGAAAGATAATACACAGTGTCCTTCTGCTTCCTCGATGACATCCTATGATCTTAATCAAAAAAGGTGTTCTGGGGCCAGGAGTGCTAGTATGCACGAAGCCCTGGGTTTGATTCCTCAATACCACATACACAGAGAAATCAGAAGTGGCACTGTGGCTCAAGTGGCAGAGTATAGCCTTGAGCAAAATGTGTCCAAGGACAGTATCCAAGCCCTGAGTTCAAGTACCAGGACTGGCAATAAATAAATAAATAAATAAATAAATAAATAAATAAATAAAAAGAAAAGAAAAAAGATGTGCCCACTACCCTTGGTTTGTAAGTCACTTACAAACAAATACCTGTAAAGCAGGACTGAGAGTATGGATATATGCTCAGACAGAAGCACCATGAGATCTTATTTAAAAAAATTAAAGCAAAACAGGGTCAGATGTATGGCTCCTTTAAACCAGAAGCCCCGAGAACCACCAAAACAAAACACAAATAAACAAAGGACAGCTGGTAGAACATTTACATAAGGTCATACAGTTAACAAATGTTAAGAGTCTAGTTTGAACCTCCTCATGATTGTTCTACTAATTTTCCAGTGGTTATCTGTAAAGACTTTGGACTAAGAGTTACAGACTGCTACACCCACATTTCTCTTCTAAAAGAGGAGTCTTTTTTATTAACTGAATTTTCATTTTATAAGTAGAATATACTTTTAGTGAAGAAAGTTAAACCACAAAGGAAAGCGTAAATTCTTCTTTCCATTCTTATGACTTCCATCCCCTTTTCAAAATAAATGATTTATTAGATATTTTCCAGTGATTTCCACAAATACATAGTGATGATATGTAAAATATTTATAAATACCCATTATTTCCCACAAATGGAAACAAACTATGCATAAAGTTCTATTCCTAGATATTTTCCACTAAATGATTTATTTTCCAAATGATAGTTCTATGTAAATATAGACATATATAAAATATATTACATATGTATGTCTTTTGTTATAAAATATTCGTATTTTTATTTAGCCAGTCTCTTTGTGATGGCCATTGCACCATTTACATAGTACCTATGGCTATGTTGACAGATTTGAGCAACTCTTATTAGGTTCCTAGAAGTGGAATTTGTGAAGCCAGCCTATAAGATCTCCACATGCGAGATTACTTTTGGATTATCCCACTCCACCACGATTTTCTTCCATAGGTCTATTTGGGTGGTCACCTTTGGGAACAAAAAGAAGGAAACTTCTAGAGTTGAAGTGCCCGGTAGATCTTATGACAGTCTTAGCCTGGCTTGCAGAAGTGCAAAGTGGTAGCACAGCTCTGGGTATTTTTTCTGATGACTAAATGAAGCAAACAGTCTATCTTTAATTCCCAGCAGGGGGCTTACATGGGCACTTAGAAGTCCAAGTTACTTACATCTCCTCCACTTCTCCTAGCCCCCATTCACTCAACTTCTTCCAGCTAACCAGTAAATCCAATGTGTCTTACAAGGTCCAGACTAATAGAATTGTTATGAATACTTTTTCCTACCTGCTCTGAAGGATTCTGAAAATGGAGGTATCAGAAATACACACCCTGATGTAAGAGTTTTCCAGTGGACTAAGTTGTTCAGTGATTTTTCAGATGATGCAACGAGAAAGGGAGAATTGGTTCAGAACTGTGATTAATGGCACTGTATTCCTGGCTGCCTTACTTCCTCAGCTCATTGCTGTAAGTAATTACCTGCCTGATCCTGGACAGGTCTTTCTATTTGGCTCAAGTCAGCTATTGATCATTTATTTAAGAAATACATACTCCAGGGAAGGTGAAAAAAACTTCTTTGAATTAATTTTTTGAGCCCACTGTGATCATGAATAAAGATGTTTCATTTTAGACAATTTACATCAGCAACTGCTTAGCTATGGGAATTTGTTTACTACTCCTGACCTGCTCCTCTGAAAATTGGTTTTCTAACCACTCAGTGAATAGGACTTTTAAATTGACAACATTAAATTTTCGAAGTTGTATTTGACTTGTTGTCTCCTGCTTGTGATGTAGATCAGTGAGTTGACAGATGCAGGCCAGAGCTTATGAGACTGAGATTCCCACCACTTGGCTGTTGGGAGTACACACTTACCTTATATGTTGGAAATCTGGTTAACAGAATCAATAACTGGAAGGTGCAAGTATGAGATGTGTGTTTTTTGTCTTCCCCCCTTTTTTTCTTTAGCAAACCTAGTTTGAAAAACAAGCAAAAATTCCAATCAGGCAATTTTAGTAACACTTTATGTTCACTGAAGCTTCCTAAATGTGATTTTTATGAATATTGAATATAGTATTAAAATGTTTTCCATAAGTAAAAAAGGTGGCCTTGAGAAAATGGTCTTTTTATAGTGTCTTTATAGAGTGTTTTTTATACTGTGTGGTGTGTGTGTGTGTGTGTGTGTGTGTGTGTGTGTGTGTGTGTGTGTTAGAGAGAGAGAGAGAGAGAGGAGAGAGAGAGAGAAAGAGAGAAGGGGGAGGAGAGAGAGATGCTTCTACCTGTTTTGTGTCAGGTGTTCTTAGCATCAGTATATTCTTGCTAGTCTGCAAGTTTACTAGTCTATAGTTTTCTATTTTTAATAACTCAGGGCTAACAACTCCCTAAGGTTTTCAAACAATGTTTGTTGACAAGGGATGTGGCTATTACTTAGAAATGCATCTCTATACCATTATTTAACAACAGATCACAAGTTTCCTTGTAGAGGTACATTCAGCTGAGTTCAAGCAGACAGGATCAGCATACTTGAATGCTGCTCTCAGATATAATGAGAGTCACATTTTGAACAATGAAGAACTATGGATAACAATATGTTCTTAAAGCTATGCTTCTGAGATTGTCCAGCAAAGCCCAGTCTTTTGTAATCTGCTGTTTATTCAAGCTCAGACTTTAATAATTCAACTGTAGCTTACATGTTTGAGGAGCCACCTTTCTACAGTTTCTTTTCCTTAAACTTTGAAATTATAGCCCCAATTCTTGTACATTCCTCTTCTATAGGAAAACTAAGGTTGAAAATGCAACTGTAAGGTTTCTAACAACATGATTCTTGGGGCAGGGCTCAGGAGAAAAGCACCAGCCTGACTTAGGGTTCATGTCTAGCAGAAGATTAGCAATGTAGTAGAAACTGGCTTTTCTTGGACTCTGCTATCCTACAGAGCTCTTAACCAAGACTCAGTTTGTTGGAGATCTCATAACAGAGATTTGTGGGCAAGAGAGCAATTGATGAGGGTATGATCTTAATTCGCTCCAGGATGCTAAAAGGATTATTAATTAGAAATAATGGGTATTAATTCTCCAATCCTATAAACTCTTGCATACTTATTAGAACACAGGTTTGGTATCAAATAGAGAAAACATTCCTAGTATTATATTGAACTTTCATCTGACTTTATACTGACGGATGATACAGGAAAAGCCATCCCTTTTTTGAGCAAATAAATCTAGTTTTAAGTGAACATAAAGGAAACCTGAATTTCCTAATGAGGCTGGGAGCTGGTGGGTTTTGTCTGTAATCCTATCTACTCAGGAGGCTGTGATTCAGAGGATCATAGTTTGAGGCCAGCTCCAGCAGAAAAGCTCACTAGAAACCATCTTAAAAATTAGTAGTGTGGCTGGGAATTTGGCCTAGTGGTAGAGTGCTTGCCTAGCATGCACAAAGGCCCAGGTTCGATTCCTCGGTACCACATACATAGAAAAAAGCCAGAAGTGGTGCTGAGGCTCAAGTGGTAGAACACAAGCCTTGAGAAAGTCCAAGGACAGTGCTCAGGCCCTGAGCTCAAGCCCAGGACTGGCAAAAAAAAATTAGTAGTGAAAAGCAAGGCTGGAGATGTGGTTCAGATGATAGTGTGGGTGAGAAAACAAGGCAAACAAATATGAGGCATTTTGTTCCAAACTTAGTGTGAATCCTCAAATTCAAATCCTTAGTACCACAAAAGAAATTCCAAAATTCCCCTACAAAAAACAAACAAACAAAAAAGCAGGATTAGTTGCACTCTGGTGGCTCATGCCTGTAATCCTAGCTACTCAGGAAGCTGAGGTATGAGGATTGTTTTTTGAAGCCAACCCAGGCAGGAAAAACGTGAGACTCTTGTTGCCAATATACTACTCGGCAAAAGCCAGAAGTGTCGTGGGGTTCGAGTGGTAGACCACTAACTAGCTTTGAGCAGAACGAAGCTCAGAGAAAGTGCTAGGAAGAGTTCAAGCCCTAGGACTGGGGGTTCAGAACAACTCCTGAAGAAATGCTGACTATGATAAAAGAATCTTGGGCTGGTGAACCTGTAGAATGACATCACTGAAGGGTAGGTTGGAAAGCTGATTACTGTGTTGAGATGAGATGAGTGAACTGTAAGACTGAAGACAAAATGGAGGCCAAGAGCATTGTCCTTTGCTTGATAGCTGTCTCCCATGGGAGTTTGAATTGTGAAGCCTGATGTAGCTCTCCATGTACACTTGAACAGCTAAGTAAACAGATAATGAATGATGAGAACCAAGGGTTTCATTACTGGAATGGTCATTTATAGATCAATAGGGAGAGGAGGCTACAGTTATCCAAACACATATGCTTTTCTAGGCATGAAAATGTATACCTATACATGGATTGTATGTTGATCTATGTCTGCCTAGAACCCAGATCTTCGTCTCTAATACCAAGGGAACTAGAGGACTTCTTGGAGTTATAGGAAATTGAAGTTCCATGTTGGTAACCCTGCAGGATAAATCTGGAACACTCCTCTACACCCCCAACCACAATACTCTACCAAAGCCAAAAAAGTGAGAACCTAACATCCCCTCTTTCAGAGTGAGTGAGCTATGCATAGTGGCTTCTTCCCAAAGAGTACAAAATAGTAAAGAGTAAATTTTTGGTGGAGAGATATGAAATCTGCTCCTTCAGCTTGAAGACTAGGGTCACTTCCACAAGAATGTCAAGAGTACATAACCTTGATATGGTATGATGAAAATAGCATTCTCTCTCTGTGCTTGCTCCTCAAACTGGGAAAACCATCAGATGAATGCAATAGATGAACATTTTACAATGTTACTGTCCAGCAGTACTCAAAACTATTGAGGTAGGCCATCAAAAACAAGGAAACTCATACAAACTGTCCCAATCACACAAAGCTTGGAGGATAAGAAACAGAGCTTATATTAATCAAAAGCTATTTTGTATATCAGTATTTGTGTATTAATTGCAACAAATATTCTATACTAACATTGAGGGTTAGTAACAGGGAAAATGGTAGGCTGGATTATATATAAGAACTCTTTGAAGTATCTTCTTCTTTTGGTAAACATGTTCTAATAGTCACACATTAAAAGACATTACAAATCTTAATGTCTTAAAGGATCAAGTCTAATTTTCATTTCAGCAATGCTTGTCTCTGTTAAGTTATAGCTCCTATAACTTTCCTCATGCAAAGACACTGGCTCCGGAAACCTCAATACCTAATCTAGTTGTGATGGAAAGAGAACCAAAAAGTTGCATCTTACAGTTTCAAAGCTTTCTGGCAGAGTGAGTCACGTAAGGCGCTGAAAAGTGCAATTCCTTATTTTCCCACAGTAAAGACCAGGAACATTTGGCATGGATGAACTTTTTCAGTGCAATTCTGCACTTCTCATTCGTTGGAAGTAAAGCTTCACCACCCAACTCCCTCAGCTCAACGCCCACTCCCTGGTCTATGAGACACAATGAGGTGGAAGATAGAGTTCCTGCCTTGAAGAAACTACATTTTGGTTGGGGAAAAAAAGAGATAATCATGCAGTGAATCAGCAGATATCTTGAGGCTGTTTTAAAAGCTGCATCCAATGCTGAGTATGACTTAATGAATTCCCAGTGGGGAGAGTTCTCTACAGACTAAGAAGAGATGACTTCTTGACAGACAGACTTTATGCACGAGATGAGACTGATCAATATACTGAGAGAAGGAAATGATATGTGAAGATGCCAGGAAACCAACAGCAGGATTGCCGAATGTCAGGTACTGAGTGATGCTGAAACTACCGTGCTAAAATGGAAGAAAGAAAGAAGAAGTTAGAAAGATGAAGAAAAAGACTACTATAAAGGAAGAGGGGGAGGAAAACAAGGGAGAGGAAGGAGGAGGAAGAAAAACAAGAAGAAGAATAGAAGATGGTTCAAATATAAGACCTTTGAAGGGATTGCTTGGGCTAAATATACTTAATCTTCATTTGGACTGTGCTTATCACAGAGAATGGATGGTCCAAGTATTTAATGGTTGAGTGACATTTATATACAATTACCATGTATGATGATGATGGGCAGGTCAATGGGAACCAGAGAGTACTATCAATACTAAACCAGGAAAGTTTGCCCATATCTGATCAGAAATAGGAGAGAGCGGAGGAGGAGAATGAGAGGCAGATATTGTTAAGGAGGAATGATCTGAGAGTTGCAACATTGTTGGTTTTGAAAATAAAGTCAAAGTGGATCATGAGGGCTAGGGAAATATTCTCCCAGGATCTTCTAGAAAAGAGATACAGGTCTGCTTATGCCTTTTAAACTTTTTAGCTCAGTGAGTTTCATATTGAATTTTGAATCTACTGAACTCTTTGATAATAAATGTATATTCTTTTAAGCTACTCAGTTTATATTTGTTATCTTAATAGGAAACTAACACAGAGACTTTCAGCTTAATAACATTCCGGAACTATGTTAAGTAACTATACAAAATAGTGCTAATAAACTATACAAAATAGCTGAACGTCTTATAGATGTTAAGGGATACATCAGTCTCTAATATTCCTCTCATCCCTGCTGACTTATTAAATAAGCAGTTATAGATTAGATTAAGGAATTATCAATTAGAAAGGAGGAAAACAGGAATTAAGGAAAAGGATAGGAAAATAATGGGAAGAAAGGAGAAGATTAGAAATGTTCTAAGGAAGGCTGGGAGTTTGGCCTAGTGGTATAGTGCTTGCCTAGTATGCATGAAGACCCGGTTTGATTCCTTGGTACCACATGCGCCAAAAAAATGCCAGAAATATCTATCTTATTTGTGGTGGGATTACAGGCATATACAACCATATTCAGCAATAAAGTATATTTATTTTTTTTAAAAATGCCAGAAATAGTGCTGTGGCTCAAGCGGTAGAGCTCTAGCCTTGAGAAAGCCCAAGGATAGTGCTCAGGCCCTGAGCTCAAGCCCGGGACTGGCAAAAAAATATTCTAAGGAATTGGGCCTATAGCTCCATTGGAAGAGCATTAGCATTGAAAGAAAGCACAGGCTCTAAGTTGAAACTCCTGGACCTCCTATCCGTCCCCAAAGAAATGTCCTAATTTTCTTGTATTATAATTTTTTTTACAATCCTGGGGCTTGAACTCAGGGCCTGGGTAATGTCCTTGGAAATTTTTGGTCAAGGTTAGTGCTCTGCCACTTTAGTCACAGCTCTACTTCTGGCTTTTTCTGTGTATATGGTACCAAGGAATTGAACCCAGGTCCTCATGCATGCTAGGCAAGCACTCTACCCCTAGGCTATGCTCCCAGCACCCTAATTTTCTTTACTGTTTCCTTTATTCAGATTCCAGAAAGTTTAAAAACAAAATTTAAATTTCAAGTTAAAGAGTCTTTGGGAAATTCTTTTGAACTACATTGACATGTACAAATGTCTGATTATTAAGATATGTAGTTTGTTTTTATATATCATTATTCTGTTTAGTGTTTACAGCAAATCCATGGAGTAAGTAATGTCATCAGAATGTTGCAGTTACTCAGAGATTCCAGAAAGTGGGGTGACTTGTCTCAATTTTACCTAGCTAGAAAATGGAGTGCCTCAGCTTCAAATCTACCCCTGTCAGATTCTGAAACTCATCTCTCTTTGTAAACCAAGTTCTTATATTCATAGTGGTGAGTTAGACCATGATATGTAGTTTGAGTAGAATGAAGAGCTAGAAGAGAAGTGGAGACCTTGATATAGGTGGGGCATAGAGAGCTGGGTTGCACCGTGCTGGTGGTGTTGAGATGGACTGGAGGAGAAGGGTCGAGAAAGTCTCTAAAATAACCAACATGCTGCTGGGTGCCAGTGAACAATAGAGAAATGACAAGTTGTTTGAAGCTATAGTACAGTATTACCACCTCGTTCATGTCATGGTGTGCACTGCATAGATAGAAGTATGACTGATCAAGACAACAAGTGATTTAAAAGATGGTTGTTGCTGGAGACCAGTGGCTCGTGCCTATGATCCTGTCAACTTAGAAGGCTGAGATCTGAGAATCTCAGTTGACAATAGCCAGCCTGGGCAGGAAAGGCTGTAAAACTCTCATTTCCAATGAACCATAAGTGGAGCCATGGCTCAAGTGACAGAGTGCCAACTCTGACTGAAAAAGCTAAGTGAGAGTAAGAGGCCTTGAGTTCAAGTCCTAGTACTGGCACATAAACAAAACTAAATGAAAAGAAAAGACGGCTGAAAGCCATTGGCTCCTAAAACAGTTGCTTCTAAAGGAGAATCAGCACTAAGTGGTAGGGTTTGGTTATTCTTTATTTGAGCAAATGCTTTGCTCACAAGCCTCCACTTTTCTCATGCATACCCGGATTCCTCTTGTACACATGTAATCAATGGACTGCTCTTCTTCCACCATCAGTTTACAGTTCTCCCCTTATCATCCCTGAGCTTATAGAACATTCAGATTAGAGAATATTCACTTCTCCTTTTTCTTCTTAGAAAACAAATTTGAGTTTCCAAATGCTTTACCAATACAGCAAAATAGAGGGAAATGGTTTTGTTTCAAAGCTCACTCCAGTATCAAAGACTGCCATTTATCCCTTTCTCATTTCTGCAGAGGTGATAAATATTCAAATTGGTGCTATGTACAAGATGAAGCTGATGGCTTAGTCTCTGGCCATTTATGCTAATTGCAGTCTCTTTTGTATTGAAAGTTTATGGAACTATCAAGAGACACTTTATATTGGATTTAAACACTTTTGCAACTGGGGATTACACACCTTAGGAAAGAACAATTATTAAAATGTATCATTCCATTAAACAGAGAAATCTGTATCTGTCTCCATAAGTTGGGAGTTGAAGAGAAAGTACCATCAGCTGTAATGGGTGCATCAAATCTGCCATTTGGTACTTTATGTGAAGTTGGGGAGGAAGAGGCAGGGCCTAGAGATAGGGTATCCAAGGGTGACAGGAAAATTCTGACTTCTCATGGTTTTGTCTTCCTGTTCCCAGGGAGGGAAAAATCCATTTGGTTGGGGATGAAGCCCTCCGATTATCTAATATTTTCATTAATTAGTCAATGAACTTTCAGAAGATGTCTATTTTCCTTTAAGTTAGAATGTAATCCCCCAATGTTTGCTTTAAGAAGGTAAGGACATGCCAAAGGAGGGAGCCAGTTAAAAAGGGTCTAAATAAAAGTTTCTCTTTTTACCAGTAGATCTTTCTATGGCTCCATTTCCCCTCTCTTAAGAGTCCATTCTCCAAACTGCTTAGCATGGTCCTGGCTTAGACTTCCCCCTAAACTTTGACTACTCATCTCTGGGGTGACTTTTAAACTCTTCTGGGATTCTTGTTTTGTTGTAGACTTGTGAATCCAAAGAATTCAGTGAGTCCAATGTTAGCTGGCAGGAAGCCTTGACCTCTTGATTCTGAGTGCTTTAGGTGTTGTTGCCTGCTGCTTTCTGCTTCCTGACTTGGCTAGAGCCACCCAGAACTCAAATTACATAAAAACGGAAAATAGCTAGGAGGAAGGAAAAAAAAACTTTCATGATCTTCAAAACTCCTAACCAAAAGTTTGGTCTGTTGTCTAAATAAAGAAGTCTGCTCTAAGGTACCTCTAAACTTGGCATTTGGGATGCTAACACAGAGACCAATAGCTCCTACCTCAGGAGACTATTAAGTCTGAGGAAGAGATTTTCCCAAGGCTAATGTATCTGGCATACAGTAGTAAATCCTCAACATGCTGATGAAATTAAGCCTATGGTCATCATCTCTGGAGAGGATGATATCGCTGATGGCCAAGGAGAAGTCTGCTCAACAATTAGCAGATGCATCTGAAACTCCTCAACAAGAAATCCAGCTGTGATCCTGTTCACCACTTCCTCTGGTTGACTCCTCCCCCTTGCCACCTGGAGTCATGTCTTGAGAACTGACACATTTTGTTGTTGTTGTTTTGGGTTTTTTTTTTGTAGCACTTAACTCCATTTTGTGAAATGTAAACCTCTCAGCATTCAATCTGCTTTTTAAACAGAGGTCTGGCTTCTCTGCTATCCTTAGTTCATGGCTCTGGGAATAATATTTGAAGACGGCTATTTCCCTCTCTGGTGCTTAGCACAGTGCCTGGCCCGGAATAGATAATTCTTCTTCATTCATTGATGGATTTGGGTTGTAAGTAGTATCTGTTTGGGGAATAGCAGAACCACTCTGTTGCCAAAAGTACCTGTTCATTATTGTTGGGCAAAAATGCCTTTTGTATCTGATTTGTTAGCCTGGCATGCCAAGGTCTGTAGAGGAGGGCCACAGGAGCCATGATTTCCTGGTAATCCAAGCAGAACATGGATGACTTCATTATCCTCCCATTTGCACATTTATTCTGAACCCAATCAGTGTTGTTGCCTCCTGCCGCTCAGGGCTGAACAGGCTGACAACTTATTAGAGTCGCATCAGCCTTTTCTGTCTCCTAAAGATGCGGGTGGGCTGTGTGGCTTCCTGGAGGTAAAGGGACAAGTAATGAGCAGGCGAGTGAGTCCAGCTGAGGGATGGCCTCTGATCAGGAATTCTGATGTGTCAGAGATGTCACCTCCCAAGTGCTGGCTCTGAGAGCTTTCCTACTGGTCTAGGTTGATTCTGAGAAACAGGCACCAACAGGCACAAGAAAAATGCTTTCCCAGGAATGGAGTGTTTGGCATGTGCTTCTGAAATGAAACTCAGGAAGTTGAATAATTATAAAATATGTCTATAGACGTCTTTTTATGATAATTAATTGAAACTAGAAATCTCCTAGTTTATACTCAATGCTTATTAACAATAGAAAAATATCTGTGAATAATAGCCTTAGTCAGCATATATACCACCTATGCAAAGGAATAAATATTTAAACTTTTAAAACCACATGGAAACATATTTCAAAAATGTGAGTAAAATATTTACAAGCTGCTAAGGTTTTAGGTTTTATAGACTACTCTTCTATATAACTTTAAATTCAGCTAATAGAACTATTCTAGTGGGATACATTTGTTTTATGATGCCACTGGGAGTTGAACTTAGAGCTATGTACTTAGTATGAAAGTGCTCTCTCTCTCTTGTCTTATTGCCTTACAGCCTCATCTGTGTGTCTGTGTGTGCTTTTTAGTTTAATATTTAAGTAGAGTGATATGCCTTTTGCCTGAAGTCAGCATTGTACGACAGTCATTTCACATCCTCTACATCCTCCTCTCTCATAGCTGGGGTTACTGGCCTATGCCACCAGGCATATTCTTTGACTCCTTTGTGGCTGCAATGATACATGTGTCCACTGTGGTCAGCTGTGGGTAAAAAGTCCCAAGGATGTCCCATGCTAGTATTACAGATGTAAACCATAAGAGCCTTGCCTTAGAAGGACTTTTGGTCTTTGTATCTGATTACTGGGATTGAATTCAGGGCCACATATTCACTTAGCTTGTGCTCTACCTCTTGAACCACATCTCCAGCCTATATATACATTTACATGTATATGCGTGTACATATACATGTATGTGTGTATATGTATGTATGTATACACATGTCTATATGTATATACAACTTTGATATACATAAATATAAAGCTTGGATATTTATATATATATATATATAAACTTGGATATATATATACATTTTGAAAAAAGTTGAAGAATAAGAAGAACCAAATATTGTACATACATTTGTTTGTTTATTTGAAATAGGGAAGGGAAGGGTAAAAACAAGATTATTGGGAGGGGTCGGGGGAGGGAAAGTAGGACAAAAACATGAGAAAGGATATCAATGTTCAAGAAGTAATGTAGCCACTACCTGATGAATGTAACTGTAATCCCTCTATATGTTACCCTGGTGATAAAATACAATTTTTCAAAAAGAAGCAAACAAAAAAGGAAAGATAAAAAGTTAAATAGATCAGGGTTTGAAATAAGGCTTATAAACTAACAAGTCAAACAGACTGAAGAAGTAAATGGTATTAGTGTACATCAAGCATTGCAAATAAATCATTGAAGCAGATTTCTCTGTTCAGCATACTCGTACAATAGGTTAACAAGTTTCAAAGAGCATCTATTTATAGCGATTTCTTGTTTCACACACAAAGCAAAAAACTTATTGACATATATTCAGAGTTCAATATTAAAACACCACATATGAGCCTGGAGTCTGGGCTAGTGGTAAAGTGCTTACCTAGCATGCATGAAGACTCAGGTTCAATTCTTCAGTACTACATACATAGAAAAAAGCTGGAAATGGTGCTGAAGCTCAAGCGGTAGAGCTCTAGCCTTGAGAAAGTCCAAGGACAGGACTCAGGCCCTGAGCTCAAGCCCAGGACTGGCAATAAATAAATACATCACATTGTTTTAATAGAAAAAAATGTTTCAATGGTTACTAGAGTTCAGAAAGAGATTAATATGACTATGTGCATCAATATGTTCCATGAGTACAGGAAAAAAATGGAAAGAAAAAAATAAGGAAATGAAATGAAAAAAGGAAAATGAAAATATAGAAAATAGTCATAATATACATGGATAACAAAGTATCAATAAATTTACTACATAAAGAACTTTCATACTCCATTATATATGAAAAGCAAATCTTATCAGGAAATAGCATTGGCTTAAAAGCTCATTAAAAACGCTAGTATGGGTATACTGAGAAATGGAGTTTGCTGTTTTCACAAGACAACTTGTTAACATCTGTCAGAAAATCTTAAGAAATGCAGAGAGTTGGACAAAGTAGTTTCAGTCTATGAATTTCTCATAAAAGCACTGATTTAAAAATGCCAAAACACAAAAACCTGTCCCTTGTCAGATACTTAAGCTAATCATTATATATCATATCATATCATATCATGTGGTGTTTTTTATCTTCTTAAAATCTCAAAGCTCACTAAATATTCTTAATAAAATGAAACTCAAGTCGGAAGTATTATAATCATTAACAGTAAAATTTTCATTTTGTGGTAGGGTGCAGAGGATATATATATATATGTACACATATGCAGTTATTATTTCTGAGGAATGATATTACATGTGATTTCATTATTTGCATTTATTCCTTTCTCCCCTAGTGAAATAATCTAAGCAAGTGAAGAGCTATTGATTTCTAACACACTGGAAAAGCAGAAACTGTGGCTCAGGACTCAGATACTGGCCCATTGCAAGATCAAGCACAGGGAAAGCCAGGCTGGGTGGGTGATGGGGCTCCCTGAGTTCTAGATCATTCTCCAACTTGGCCCATAGCTGGACAAACAGCAGTCTAAGTTGGCTCTAAGCCTACGTAGTGACCTGGCTGATGGGGGACATAAGAATTTAAACCATAAATTTGGAAACTGCAATCTGAAGATAACCCAGTGAAGTGTCTATAAAATATCTGTTTTGATTGATTGTAAGCTCTGGACCCCATTTTTTTAAATCTCTAAGACACTCTGGTGCTCCTCTTTTATCCTTTTCCAGATTTCTTCTTACCTCCATATCCCCTTTGTTCAGTTATTCCTTTGCCTTTGTCCCCCTCAGACTTCTAATACAATGATATGGAACTGAAGTCGGAATGGTCTCTATGATCATTTTCTGATTATGGAATAGTGAAGAACATGTACATATGTGCACATTCGATCGCATATCAGTTAAGCCCTTGGGGCTCCATTTCTCAGTATTAGTTCTAATAATGGTAGTGATGTTTTTGGTCACTGATTTGTTCATTCATGTATACATTCATTCCATGAATATTTATTTAATATATATTATGTGACAGGACTGTGTCAAAGAAAGAATAATGAGTTCCTTATAGACTGGACTAGTGGTAAAGACAAATAGTTTTCAGCTCAGGCTGAAAGTCACATGGTCACAATTTTGAATTTAACTCTATCTAACATAAAAACATGAACATATCAAATTGAGATCTGCTTCTCTCTTCCTAAAGAAAAAGAAGGAAAAATAAAGAAAACAAAAAGCTGCCATACTATGGACTAGTATACTATAGAAAGACATTAAGTAGCTATAATGGGGATTAGTAACAATTTGCCTAGAATGATCTGTGTAGCAATATTAATTAAGTAAAGGGATGCCCAATGCCCTTGCTCCTTGCAGAGCTGTACTACAGATATGGCGAGGTCCTGCTGTGTTCCTTCAGTCTCTCATTCTGGGGCCATATTCTGTAGTATGGAGACATTGTGTGCACAATGTTCATTTTCCATGGGCTTTGCCCAGGCCTTGAATGAGCTGGAAATAAATCAAATTGTTAATCGGAAGCTCCCAGCCAAATAACTCTTTCCTGAAGGATAACAAGGATGCAAATGTGGCCATATGTCAGCCCAGCCTAGAGGGAAAGGGCTGGCTATAGTCCTCGCCATTTGCTTTCCAATCAGAATCCCATAAAACTCCTTTGATTTGCAGAGAGTGTACAGTAGTTTGTATGCAAACAAGACCTTCATGTTTCTTGGAACACCCCTTCCCCATCTTGAAAATAGAAGCCAACTGTTAGTACCTACCAACTCTGTGGATTGTAATCTATGTGTCTTTGCACATAATAAAACCCCCAAAAACCCAAAACCTAACTTCAGTCTGGGCACTTGTGTTTTATGTCTGTATTCCTAGCTACTCAGAAGGCTGAGAGGTGAGGATGTGGGGTTCCAAACCAGCCCCTGCAGAAAGGCCCATGATAGCTTATCTTCCATTAATTAGTAAAAGCTGGAAATGGAACTGTAGCTCACGTGGTAGAGCATTAGCCTTCAGCAAAAACAGCTCAAGGACAGTGTCTAAGCACTGAGTTCAAGCCCTGATAATGGAACAAAAACAAAGCAAAACAAACACCTAGTTTGTTAGAGCAAAAAACATCCATTTTAACAATTGATTTTGCAAGCCTGTGCCAGGGCACAGAGACTGTAAGTCCCAAATGAATTGCATTGTATGCATTTGTGAAAGTTGCAATGAAAATAGTTCTTATGCTATAATCTGAGCTACTTGAAATGCAGGTAAAAGAGGATGATATAAACTGATATTTATATCATTAAAGGCATAGTAAAATGCACAAAGTCAGGATTGCTAAATTTGCATGTGACCAAACCTGCCAAAATCTTAAATGAAAGTGGCTCAAACACAGTGTGTTTCTGATGTAGCTGAAAGTTATGGGGTGTCAGAATGTTGAATGCAGGGCTCGAGGGTGTTCTGGAAATGAGTCTCATTTCATTCTTCCTTTGTGTGGACTATCCGCTGGAGAAAATGCCTCAGGAATTCCTGGAGCTTAAATACAGTTGATATTTTCTCAATTGATATATTCCCAAACTTTGGTCCCTACAACATGAGACTTTCTTTTTCTAAAAGTTTAGCTACAATCAGAGGAATGCCCCTTTTTGGCATCACTTACCTGTCTTCTCAGAACCAAGGGTTGTGGCTATGGCAGAACTTGCTGTAGTGTCAGATCCATTTTTTGCTGTTTGCATTGGGGGAGTGAGAGAAATTAGAGGACTTTTACTTGAAAAGTGAGAAATGGATGCAGAATCGGAAAGTCACCAAATACCTGCAAAAGTTAGAAGGGGATTTTTGGTCTGTTTGATAGCATCTAATGGAATTGGATCTTCTTTTTTCACCAAATACAGATTTACAAGGAAGGAAAAATTGGAGCAAGATATAAAATGTATTGAAAGTAAGAATAAGGCAACAGGGAAACTGGAGAATGCTCCTTTAGCAGTTGATGGGTCCCCAACCAGGACTCTCACCTGGGATGGCCATCTTATGGGAGTTGAGGTCTTGCCCATTTGCTTCTTGGGTAAGGAAGGAGAGGAGAGTACAGATTTCTGGGTGTAAGACAGAAAGAGGGAGAAGGAGGCCCAGAAAGTCATAGCCCTGAGTAGGCACATTAGGTCCCTATTCTGTAGCACTTTTGGGTAAGTTTCAGCTGCTCTGACATCTGGCTGGATCACTGTCTCCCTCACCCAAAAAGAAATAGGAGGAGGAGGAGGAGGAGGAGGAGGAGGAGGAGGAGGAGGAGGAGGAGGAGGAGGAGGAGGAGGAGAAAGAATGTGTGTATATGTGTTGAGAATTGAGAGAAGAACACAAAGGTAAAAAAGATTGCTTTCAAAGTGAGCATCTCCCCTGAGCAATTCAGGGTACACCCCAACCTTGTCACCAGTACTAGCTTTGTTAAACTCCTACAGGCAGGCAGGGAGCTCAGTGAAGTTGGCCTACAGTTTTCCAGTATCATACATTTTTATGGTTTTGTTTTCCTTGTCAAGTTCCCACAGCTTTTGGACTTATTAAGCGCAAATCATGTTGCATATTCATCAGATGAGATGTTAATCATCTGGCAAGCCCCTCTGGAGAGCCAGCAGCATCCAGGAGCTCAAATGAAGGATTAGACAGCATATTCTCACAGCTCTCTTAAGCAACACGTTGCTGGCAGTTATATAAAAATTTCAGGAAAGCCAGTTTAAGACAGGGGAAGAGTTTACTAGTTTGAGGTACAGAATACATTTTTTGTCTATTGTCTATTTGTATATCCTTCTTTTATCTTCATTATACAGATCGAGTAGTTTACAGGAGGAAAAACCAAGGCCAAGAATATGAACCAGGCACAGCTTCATTTATAATCTTCTTTAGGAAGCAGAATCTGGTGGTAGAATATTTCATCTGGGATTTATTGTCAAAAGGTAGTACATGTGACACCAATAATAGCTGAGCTGTCTCTCCTCTCCACTACGTCTCCCCTTACTGCTTGTCAAGAAGGATGGACCCGACTTGTTTTTTTAATCCAAGAGAGTGTTTCATCATAATGTTGTGCCAGGAGAGGTGTTTCATCATAACTTTGCTTTGATCTGAATGAGTAGGATGTCAATAGACCTTAACTCATAGTAATAATCCAGAGTGTCTGAAATCATGGAGTCAGCCATTGTGACTATTGGGGGGTGTTGGTTCTGATCAGTCTGGGTTCTAGTCCTGGAGCTGGTGTGTGATGGTTTCATAACCATTCTCGCAGGTCATTAAAACAACCCTACAACTTCTTGCCTCAGGTTTCTTCTCTGTACTATGAAAATAATAATAGAATTTGCTTCATAGGGCTGCTATAAAGCTAAAAGAAATCCATGTCTCTCAAGAGGTTCTAATATCTCCTGGTGTAAATGCTAGAAAAGGGGTAGCTAAGTGACATCCAGCAAGTAGCTATTGTACCAGATAGTGAGGGTTTCTGTATCTGATCATCAGCGTTCTCATTTTTCTGTTTTCCAATTAGTTCCCACCATACTTTCATTTGGGAATTCCTCACTTTTATCCTATCTAGCCTTTCCCAACTTTGAGTTCCTTTCTGGATCTTATAAGAGGAAGAATAAAAACTCTTGAAGCTAAAATTTGCCTTAAGATAAAAAATGCACAACTGACTGAAATATCTAGAACTTTTGAAGCATCCATGTTAGGATTATTTCATAAGTTCTGGCTTCCCAGGAAACTGAAGGAACAGACAGATGAATAGAACTGGTTCATCTATAAAGAACAGAGCAATGGCTCTGCCCACAAGAAGAACAAATTCCTACCATAATGTGAAGAAGCTGCTTGACATTCAATTATTGAGTTGGCTCAATAATTTCAAGATGCAAGCTCTATTTTAATTGCAAGGCAGACAGTTGCTGAAAACTTTTAAACAGATGTTTGTCATCCTGGGAACATTGTGTAACTGTAGTGTCTGGACCACTCATATAAGCTTCACCTGCAAATTTACCAGTGATGAAAATTCTCAAGCCCCACTTACAACTGTTCATGAATAATATTTGAAATAACCTCTCAACAATATGAATGTACCCCTAGTTGAATTTCTCCACTGTTTTCCAAGAAATCAGCAACTCACTTGGTCCATTAATGAGTAGGGGAGTCTGTAGTTTAAAACTATTCTGTATATACGGATCCTCTGAGCCACACACTGCTGATCATACATTCGTTCCTATTAATGAGACTTCCCAGCAGACAAATGGATAATCAGTCCATGAACACTTGCAACTAAGGTGTCATTTGACACCTTTTTATTAGCCCATGTAGCTGCAAGGCCTTCACATAGTCAAGCAATCTGTACCTGAGTTAAATTCTGTGCATTATTTTTCTTACTAAAAACACATGGTGTTAATCTATACTTGGTAGAAATAAAAACAAGCATTTTTTTCTTTTTCATTTTTTATTATTGGAATAATATATAGAGGGGTTCAAGTTACATTAGTCAGGTAGTAGGTGCATTACTTCTCGAACATTGATACCCCTTCTCATATGTTTGTCCCCGTTTCCCTCCACACCCCCCCATCATCTTGTTTTTCCCCCTTCCCTTCCCTATTTCAAATAAACAAATAAATCTATATACAATATACCAGGTAACAAAGTCAGATACAGTAACAACATGAGATAAACCATAAGGGCAAAAAAAAGAGAAGAAAAATAACATAGCATATTAAAAACAACAATTACACAAGATAAAGCTCATGTTTCCATATCCTAGAGTTCATTTAGTCTCGTCCTATATGACCTTATGTACCTAGGTTTTGAGCTATTGTAATCCCCTGCTAGGAGAGTCCTAGATGTGTATTAATTACTACAAATGAGGGAAAACATTGAGCATATGTTCCTTTGAGTCTGGCTTACTTAATATGATTTTTTTCCAAGTCTTTCCATTTCCTTACGAATGGGGCAATGTCATTCTTTCTGACAGCAACATAGAATTCCATTGTGTATAAGTACCATATCTTCTTTATCCATTTATCTACTGAGGGGCATCTGGGTTGGCTCCATATCTTTGCTATGGTAAATAATGCTGCAATGAATATCATTGTGCTAGTGGCTTTAATATGTCCTTGTTTCTGGACATTTGGGTAAATGTCAAGGAGTGGAATTGCTAGGTAACAGGGGAGCTCTATGTTTAGTCTTTTGAGGAAGCACCATAACTGCTTTCCATAGTAGTTGAATGAGTTTACGCTCCTACCAACAGTGTAGTAGTGATCCCTCCTGGCCACATCCCCGCCAGCATCTGTTGTTGTCAGATTTCTTGAGCATGGCCATTCTAACTGAAATGAGGTAAAATCTCAAAGTTGTTTTGATTTGCATTTCTTTATGGCCAGATATGTTGAGCATTTCTTCATGTGTCTATAGACCATTCTTATTTCCTCTTTAGAGACGTATCTCTGTAAGTCTTTAGCCTATCTTTTAATGGGATGTTTGTTTCTTTGAGGATTTGTTTTTGAAAAATTCAATTTTTTAGTATAATTTAGATATGAGGCCTTTGTCTGTTCTATGGTTAGTGAAGATCTTCTCCCACTCTGTGGGCTTTCTATTTAACTTACTAGCTATGTCCTTTGCCATACAGAATCTCTGCAGTTTAATGCAGTCTCATTTGTCCAAACTTTCTTCAATTTGTTGTGTTTCTGGGTCTTTATTAAGAAAGTTTGACCTGTGCCAAGGAGACCTAATATATCTCCTATTCCTTCTTGTATTTCAGTGTATCTGCTTTTATCTCAAGGTCTTTTATCCATTTTGAATTAATTCTGGTGCAAGGTGACATAGAAGTATTCAACTTTAGTTTTCTACAGGTGCTTAAGCGATTCTGCCAGCATCATTTGTTGAAGAGGCTGTCTTTCTTCCATCCTAATTTTTTAATCCTCCTTATCAAATATTAGGTGGCCATAGGTCTGTGGGTTGATTTATGGGTCTTCAGTTCTATTCCATTGTTCCTCAGGCCTGTTCTTGTGCCCGTACCAAGCTGTTTTGGTTACTATAGCGCTGTAATAGAGTCTAAAGTTTGGTATTAATATTCCTCCAGTGCTATTCTTTCTGCTAAGGATCGTTTTTGCTATATGGAGTCTTTTATTATTCCATCTGAATTTTTGGATTGCTTCCTCTATTTCATTAAAGAATGGCATTGATGGTTATTAACTTGAATTTGTAGCTAGACCTTGGCAGGATTGCCATTTTTACAATGTTACTTCTTCCAATAAAGGAGCATGGGAAGTTTTTCTACTTAATCATTTCTGCTTTAATTTCCCTTTTAAGCTTTTTTAAAGTTTTCATCATAAATGTCCTTTACATTCTTAATTAAGTTAATTCCTAGGTATTTTATTTTCTTTGAGGCAATTGCAAAAGGAATTGCTTTCCTGATTTCTGCCTCGCTCTTCTCATTGAAAAAGGAGCATTTTTATCCGTGTGTGTGTGTGTGTGTGTGTGTGTGTGTGTGTGTGTGTGTGTGTGTGTTTATTCCTTTGTACTGTGTATGGCTAATTCTCTAAATCCTCCTATACCCTCATCTTAGCTGTCCCAATATTCATCTGTATATAAGTTTTTTATTCTTGAGAACCATGACAACAAGAAATAGTTATGAGTACGTATAGGTATGAGCATGTTTGTTTACATATATTGTCAAGTCAGATTAAAAATTCATCCACAGGGATGGAATGTAGCCCAGCAGCAAAGTGCTGGTCTAGCAAGTGCAACACCAGGGTTTCATCCTTAGTACCAAAAAAGAAAAGACAAAAAAAGTCAATCAAGAACAAAGCCCTATTCAGTCTCCTAATTATAAGCTTTTTTAATAATCTAAAAAGTTCATTGACTATTAGGCTTTATGGGCTAAAGCTTTTCTGATTTGTAAGGAGTTTACTAAGATGCCTTCCATACTGATAAAGCACTTGAACATAACGTTTGGTCAGATGATGGGAGAGAAACTCCAGTGTGGGAGGCCAGAGTCCATTTTACAAGCTTTCCAGATAACTCTAAATGCCTACACACAAGTTTAAGAACATTGTTGTCCAGTGTCTTGAGGGCATCTCTGTAACTCATCCAGCAAGCCCTTGGGTTTGTAGTCAGGAGTGCAGAGGAGCTCTCAGGCTCTGGTGGCTTTCCATCATTGCCTCCACCCTCATGTGTCCATTCTGCTTTGCATTACACCTGTCCTTCTGATTTATGTCTTCTGAGAGCTCTCTTTCCCTGAGGGGAAACATAATAGACTCATGGTTCAATGAGTCTATTATGAGGCAGGCTTGAGAGGCAGACCGCCCTAGGCAGAAGTCTGGATTCACTTACACCCCAGGCAGAACTTTCTATGATTCAGTTCTTTCATCTGTTCAATGAGGATGACATTATGTACTCATTGACTCTGAGGCAACAAAAGTTTCTGGAGCCAGAGCATTATAGAGATCTTAAGAGAGGAAACCTTGATGCCAGACATATTTGGCTTTGCCTACCAGTCCCACTCCCTTCACAGTTCTGTGACATGTGTCAGGGATGCTCCTCAGTATATATAACACACCATTGGCAGTCCACAAACCATGGTGTTCCAGGCAACAAGGAGAATATAAATCTGCTCTATTGCTAAACACACTATTAATTTTTATTTTTTTAATTTCCAGCAAGACTTCCTCAGTGAAGAAGAAAGGGTGTTGGTTGGCATTCTAAGTTTCTAATTTCCTCACAGTTCTTAGAATAGCACCCACTTAGACTGAATCGCTTTCCCATTTGGAATAGAGATAATAGTTCCTATTAAATTACATGGCCTTTGGGAGAAGTCAGTGAGATAGGATTTGCCAGTTACTCAGTGTTATTTCTAGTGCTTTGTAGGTGTTTAATTATTAGTAAGGGCTACTATCCATTTTGATGATATAATGCTAATAATTCATTCCATAGGATGCCAATGCTGTATTTAAAAAAAAACAACAACATGTTGAAAAAGCTAAACATTCCACAGTCAACTCAAGTTAAGTAGATTGTACTTTAAGGGATGAAATTCTCCTATATATATGTCATGCTTTTGACTTTGGGACCACAGCTCACATATATTTTCTTTTCAGTGGTGGGGCTTGATTTCAGGATATAGGTGCTGTCTCTGGGCTCTTTTGTTCAAGGCTAGCACTGTACCACTTTGAGTCATAGCTCTACTTCTTGGTTTTGAGTGGTTAATTAGAGATAGGAGTCTCTCAGGGACTTTTCTGCCCAGGCTGGCTTTCAACCATGATCCTCAGATCTCAGCATCCTGAGTAGCTAGGATTATAGGCATGAGCCACCAGTGCCTGGCTCAGAACCTACTTAGTTTTAAATCACCAAAGCCATCAAGCCATCAAACACTAATCTTTAAAAAAATTAGTTTTTATTTTGTATCAAGGTGTTTCCATTCAAAAAGCAGTATTTGAATAAAACATGTCTTGATAAATGTCACCTCTCAAAATCTTCCCCATCCCTCCAAACTCCATCCCTTCCCTCACTTTTCTTAATTTTGTAGCGTATTCATTGAACATGGAAAGCTGAACAGAGTTTTGCCTCAAGACTGGCTGTCTTGGTATCAGTAGGCCCAATTGTGTCCCTGGGATTTTATTTTTTTTCTGTTTGCATCCCTTGATCTGACTTATTCTCATTGTATTCATTGGATTATTTCTAGCTGCCTAAAGATTGTTTCCCCACAGGTTCCCTATGCCTTTCTTGAATCCCTTTTAAAAACCTGGTAATGAGAACACTTTACTCTAGCTGCAAGTACTCTCTGAGCACCCAAAGGGACTTTTGGTACCATGACTCCAGTGAATGACTTCTTTTTTAAGGATCAAGTGAACTGAATGAAGTATGGGGAACATTCTTTCCAGGAAGTCACAAATTCTTGGGGTAAGAGAGAGTTTTCCCATGACATCTTAGAAGAACTACTAGAAGCCATGTGGAGATAGAACTAGGTTCCAAACATTTTTATCCTATGACTTTCTAACATGGATTTCTAATATAGAATTTCAATATTTTATTTAAGTCAAATGACCATGCAGTTGATTTACAGTGGATCTATAATAACCAAGATGATTTTTGCTTAAAGATGACTGAACCTAAGCCAGAGTAGCTAAAGGAATAAGGAGAACTTGAAATTGGGTATGGTGGTATACACATGAAATCCAAACAGTGATGAGACTAAGCAAGATAGTGAGTTTGAAGAACAGCCTTGGCTATCTAATAAGGAGAGAGAGAATGAGAGAAAGGATGAATGAATGAATGAGTTTTTTCCCACAGATCTATCCTAAGGGATGGATGGAGTCATTCCTATTTTTCAACTCTGTGATTTCCTCGGTTGGTTCATTAATTTGATGTTTCCCCTGTGGACACCTTTCCTTGCAGTAATTTTTACCTGGCTGCTAGCAGCGCTGTGGGTAACATCCTTATAACCTTAATCTAAGGGACAGAGAGTTTCTTTTTTAAATGTATTTTTATTTTTTCATATATTTTTATTGTAATTAATAGAAGGGTTACATTATATTTGCCAGATAGAAGGTACATTAATTCACGTACATTGATACCCTTTCTCATGTCTTGGTCCCCATTTCCCTCCCCCCCCATCCCCACCCCTCATCTTGTTTTCCTCCCTTCCCTATCCAATTTCAAATAACCAAATACAAATATATCCAATATATCAGATAACAATATGAGATAATCAAGGGATAGCAAAAGAGATGAGAGATAACATAGTATGTTAAGGACAGCAATCACTCATTATATGGCTTTTGTTTCTATATCCTAGAGGTTCTTTCATTTAGCGTCATACTATATGGCCTTATATATCTAGGTTTTGCTCTATTGCAAATCTCTGCTAGGAGAGACCAAGGTTTCTACTGATTATGACAAATGAGGGAAACCATTGAGCCTAAGTTGCTTTGAGTCTGGCTTACTTCACTTAATATGATTTTTTCTAAGTCTTTCCATTTCCTTACAAATGGGGAGATGTCATTCTTTCTGACAGCAGCACAGAATTCCATTGTGTATAAATACCACATCTTGTTGATCCACTCATCAACTGAGGGACATCTGGGTTGGTTCCATATCTTTGCTATGGTAAATAGTGCTGCAATGAATGAACATCGTTGTGCTAGTGGATTTAGTCTGACCTTGTTTCTGGACAATTGGGTAAATGTCCAATAGTGGAATTGCTCGGTCATAGGGGAGCTCTACCATCAATATCCCAATGTCATTCTTTAAAGAAATAGAAGAGGCAATCCAAAATTTCATATGGAATAATAAAAGATGCCGTATAGCTAAAACACTTCTTAGCAGAAAGAATAGTGCAGGAGGAATTTCAATACCAAACTTCAGACTATTAAAAAATTATAGTGACCAAAACAGCTTGGTACTGGCACAATAACAGGCCTGAAGACCAATGGAATAGAACTGAGGACCCAGATATTAAACCACAGACCTATGGCCACCTAATCTTTGACAAGGGAGCAAAAAAAATAGAATGGAAGAAAGACAGCCTCTTCACCAAGTGGTGCTGGCAGAACTGGTTAAGCACCTGCAGAAGACTAAAGTTGGATCCTTCTTTGTCACCCTGCACTAGAATTAACTCCAAATGAATCAAAGACCTCAAGGTAAAAGCTGACACACTGAAAACTTTACAAGAAGGAATAGGAGATACACTAGGCCTCCTTGGCACAGGTTGACACTTTCTTAATAAGGACCAAGAATCACAACAAATCAGAGAAAGGCTGGATAAGTGAGACTGCATTAAACTGCAGAGCTTTTGTAAGGCAAAGGACATAGCTAGTAAACTAATTAGGAAGCCTACAGAATGGGAGAAGGTCTTCACCAGCCACACAATGGATAAAGGCCTCATATCTAAAATATATAAACAGCTAAAAAAATTGAATCACTCCAAAACTAATTTAACACAGAAACAACCATCTCATTAAAAGATGGGTTAAAGACTTAAAGAGAGTCTTCTCTGAAGAAGAAATAAGAATGGCTTATAGACACATGAAGAAATGCTCAACATCTCTGGCCATAAAAGAACTGCAAATCAAAACAAGTCTGAGAGTCCACCTCACTCCAGTTAGAATGGCCATGATCAAGAAATCTAATAACAACAGATGCTGGTGGGGATGTGGCCAGGAGGTATTACTACTACACTGCTGGAGGGAGTGCAAACTTGTTCAACCACTATGGAAAGCAGTATGGCAGTTCCTCAAAAGGGACAGAGTTTCTAAGTATCTAATTACAAAATCTGAAAGTCGCCTGCCTATCCTGGATCAGGAAAGTCTCAGTCCATCTGAGCTGCTATAAGAAAATATATTGGACTAAGTCAATCATAAACATCAAGAATTACTACTCCTTGTTCTGGAGGCAAAAAAACCTAGATGAATGGCATTGGATGATTCTATGTTCAATAAGGACCCTCTTTTTCCACAAATGGCAACTTCTTACTGAATCCTAGCTTGTAAGAAAGAGAAAAAAAGCCTAATTGGATCTTTTCAGAAAGGAATGAATCTCATGAGTGAGTCATGCCTTAATCCACTATTTATGAATAACATAGCATTTAGGGGAAACATAAACATTGAGTAGTGGTGCGATTTAATGCTAACTAAGGCTGGTTAATGGAATATACCCATATCTTACTTCACCATGTAAGTGGAATGTTAGGGAATTCTGAGCTACAACTTTACCAGAACTACTGAGACGTGGGGGACTATGAAATGTCTCAAAGAAAGCAAGACCCTGCTAGATACTAAGAGAAAAGAAATGCACCAATTAACAAAATAGCAAATGTGCTTTTCAGAATATTGCTGGAAGTGGGCAAAGCTTAAGAGAGTGCCTAGTAGTGGAATTTCAAATGCAAATGTGAAAGCACATCAGGACAACAGGTCTTATTAAAAGTCACTAAAATTACTCAATATTGGTAACTTCATCTGTCTAAGAAATTGGTTCTCATCTTTATTTTTTTTGCCAGTCCTGGGCTTGAGCTCAGGGCCTGAGCACTGTTCTTGGACTTTCTCAAGGCTAGAGCTCTACCACTTGAGCCTCAGCTTCACTTCCAGCTTTTTTCTAAGTATATGGTATCGAGGAATCAAACCCAAATCTTTGTGCATGCTAGGCAAGCACTCTACCACTAGACCAAACTCCTGGCCCCTCTCATTGTTATTATTAAAACTACTAATAGTAGTTTTCTTTTTCAGTCTACTTACCTAGACTGGAAAAGATAAATGCTATATTTCTCACAGTTTCAGTTCAAGCACTAAGTTTCTTATGACTATCTTGGCACTGACAGTGAACTAACTCCACTCTCATTTCTCTCTGGAATTTCTTTTATAATGTCTTCTGTGTAATATATGATTAATGAATATTAGTTCTGTCACTTTGACTTAGGTCATTATAATATAATCTCATTAAATATTTATAAGAAACTAATATTATAATTGTTCCAATTGTCAACCAAAGCCCTGAGCCATTGAGACTTGCTTAAAAACATCCAATAATTTATAGGGCTGCTATTATCCAGGCTTGTCTGACTCTGAAGCTCAGAATCTTGACCTCTGTCTAATTCATTCAATCTCTGGTAGTTGGGAGATAAGTAAATTTCTTTCACTGACCCAACATCAGTGCAGTTCCATATAAAAAATTCATAGCATTTTGGCTTTAGGCACTATCTTACCATAATTATGAAACATTTTTATAGAAGGTCTCCTTATTTAATCATTAAGACTTGGGGAAAAGGAAGCTGCCTTGACATCCCCAACCCAATAACATATAACACAATCTCCCCATGATATTTCTTCTCAAATTCAGATGCTATTTCCTGTTTAATTTGAAAGGTAGACACACAAGATCAGGCTCGTTTTCTGCAGTTTCATGTGGTCCTTTGTTGGTGGCTCTTTTCTTTTAATAATTTTCTCCTGGGTTGCTGATAATTTCAGCATTACAGAAGCACTAGGTTATCTCATTTCTGTTGTTTCAGGTTGTTTGTGCTTGTTCATTTTCTACCACCCGCCAGGAAGTTCATCTTCATTTTGTGTGGGTCAAAAAATGAGAGGTTTTAAAGATTCAGCAAGATATTTCAAGGGAGCAAAATAAATATTGAACTTCCTCTAGTTAAGGCTGTGGTTTTTGTTTTTCCTTGTTTTGCTGGAATTTAAAGTCTCATAGATGCACACAGAGGGTTGGAGAGGGACTTCACACTAGTAAGAGAAATTGGTTTGTTGGTTAAAAACCTTTGTGTGGGTCAATGGAGGGAGGTGTCCATGAGTCTCCTGCTTTAGATCCTCGTGGTCCAGCGTTTCCTTCCTTGACTTCACAGCCTGATACTTCTTCTCTTCTTGTATGCTATATTAGGATATTTCAGCTGCCAGGAACAGCTTACCATGGAAGGATGTTTGTGTCATATGACAGGAGATTTTCATTTCAGTTATTGGTGATAGATCAGGTACTTAGGTAATTTTCTCTTTTGTGTTGTTCTCTTGGCATCCCTATGTTTTTCCTCTTGCAAGGTGGCCACCAGCAGAGTTGATATCATGTCTAGTTATCAAATTATAAAAGCTATCTATGTGGAATGTTCAGACAAACAAAGATCTAGGAACTCTCATTCAAAGTCAAAGCAAACACATGCCTTGTTGTGGGAGGATCTGCATACTTCCTGAAATATATGGTCTTCTGAGTATAATTTTGTACTTTACTGTAGGTATCTCATGTAGATTACAACTTGTAATTTTTCATGGTTTGATCTGGAATGTCACTTTTAAACACTCACTCTCTAGATTGGCATTTTGGGAAGGTGCTGGAAACCTAAAGAGGTAGGATGATCTTCATTCAGTGGGAGCTGCTTTCTAGGAAAAATGGGACTCCAGCCCCTTCTTTTTCCCTCTTTTAATGGCCCAACTCCACTGGGAGACTTTGCCATAACGTGCTGCCTCATGACAGACTCAGAATAATAAAGCCATCTGGTCCCAAGCTCTCTAAAACCATGAGCCATAATAAATCTTTTCTGCTTGTGATTGTTTCAAGTATGTATCACAGTAATAGAAAGATAACATGCCTTTACAGTCCTTGCTGCTACCAAAGGAGTAGAATGCCTGTTTACATACCTTCAATCCAAATGATTCTGAATATCAGTGAGAAGCTTGAAATGTCTTCACCAGATAATGGGATGCATGGAATGGCCAATGGAGAGAAATAACTTGGTTGGTCCCTTGATTTTGGATCATTGATATCTCACCAGCTATAGGACACTGAGACATCCAAGAATCTACTTCCTAGAAAAGATCATGTCTGTTCCTCTGTCTTTCATGATAGCACCATATGAAAGCTTTAACACCTTACCCAAAGTTAATTTGTAAACAAAGTCAGTTCAATGAATTTCACTCTTGGTGCATGTCATGGGAATCTGTCTTTTTTTTCTTTTTTTCAGTTGTGATACTTGAACTTGTGGCCTGGACACCAATATTCCTGAGCTCTTTAGCTCAAGTCTAGTGCTCTAACACTTGAGCCACAGTACCACTTCCAGTTTTCTGGTATTTAATTGGAAATAAGAGTCTCACCAAGTTTTGTGCTTGGGCTGACTTTGAACTACGATCCTCAGATCTCAGCCTCCCGAGTAGCTAGGGTTACAGGCGTGAGCCACCAGCTCCCAGCACAAGTCTTTATTTTTATACTATATATTATGTGAGCATGATTCCTCATTGAAGAGCCAGAACACACAACATATTCTTGGTTTTCATGGTAATTTGTAACACAGTATAAAAAAAGCCATAGAAGTTGAAACCACAAAAATATTAGGAACCAATCAATGGGAAAAATTTGTACTTATTCTGTGACTTTAAAAAGTTTTCTGTCCATACAACAAAGGTCTCATATCTAAAATATATAAACAGCTAAAAAAATTGAATCACTCCAAAACTAATTTAACACAGAAACAACCATCTCATTAAAAGATAGGTTAAAGACTTAAAGAGAGTCTTCTCTGAAAAAGAAATAAGAATGGCCTATAGACACATGAAGAAATGCTCAACATCTCTGGCCATAAAAGAACTGCAAATTAAAACAAGTCTGAGAGTCCACCTCACTCCAGTTAGAATGGCCATGATCAAGAAATCTAATAACAACAGATGCTGGTGGGGATGTGGCCAGGAGGGATTACTACTACACTGTTGGTGGGAGTGCAAACTCGTTTAACCACTATGGAAAGCAGTAGGGCATTCCTCAAAAGACTAAACATAGAGCTCCCCTATGACCTAGAAATGCCACTACTTGGCATTTATCCAATGGTCCAGAAACAAGGACATACTAAACCCTCTAGCACAACCATGTTCATTGTGGCACTATTTACCATAGTAACGATATGGAACCAACCCAGATGTCCCTCAGTAGATAAATGGATAAAGAAGATATGGTCCTTATGCACAATGGAATTCTATACTGCCATAAGAAAGAACACCGCCCCATTCATAAGGAAATGGAAAGACTTGGAAAAAATTATATTAAGCGAAGTAAGCAAGACTCAAAGGAACATAGGCTCAATGGTTTCCCTCATTTGTCATAATTAGTATAAATCTTGGACTCTCCTAGCAGAAGTTTACAATAGGGCAAAACATATATGTATCAGGCCATATAGATGAGGCTAAATGAAAGGACCTGCAGGATATGGAAACAAGAGACATATAATTTGTGATTCTTGTTCTTAATGTACTATGTTACTTCTCATCTCTTTTGTTGTCCCTTGGTTATTCTTATATTGTTACAGTATCTTATCTTGTGATCTGGTATATTGTATATATGTTTATTTGTTTATTTGAAGTCATCTGGTATATTGTATATATATATATGTTTATTTGTTTATTTGAAGTAGAATAGGGAATGGGGAAAACAAGATGAGGGAAGGCGGTGGGGGAGGGAAATGGGGACAAAAACATGAGAAGGGGTATCAATGTTTGTGAAGTAATGCACCTTCTATCTGGTGAATATAATGTAACCCTTCTATTAATTACAATAAAAAAATAAAAATTAAAAAAAGTTTTCTGTCAAGGGCTGGGAGTTTGGCCTAGTAGTAAGAGTGCTAGCTTAGCATGTACAAAGACCCAGGTTTGACTCCTCAGGACCACAAATATAGAAAAAAAGCTGGAAATGGTGCTGTGGCTCCAGTGGTAAGGCTCTAGCCTTGAGAAAGCTGAAGAACAGTGCTCAGGCCTGGAGTTCAAGGCCCAGAACTGGCAAATGTTTTCTGTCAAAACAGTAGAAGTTCTCTTATTATCCCACTTATCTACCTAGGGAAACATAAAATAGTTAAACTAATGTTCATTTAGCATAATATTGTTGGAAATACAAGGAATATTGAAATTAAGAGGTTTATTTCTTATAAAAAGTAAGTTTTAAACATGATTAATTTGACTAAGGCTTGTTTTCAATACATATTTTTCGTTGATGGATTGTCACATTTCTTCTGGAAGAAGAATTATATCCCAAGTTGTATGTGGTTAAATAGTTTTGAAAGGTCTTTTGATGTGAAGGTTTTATTTTTACTTTTAAAATGGAAAAATATTTTGTACTTTTTTTCATATATTTTTATTTTAATTAATAGAAGGGTTACATGATATTGTTATGAATAAATGGTTCCATGTATTTTACAGTACTGTGGCATAGTTATTAGCAATTATCACGATTACTTTTTTACTTTTATTATACTAAGCGTCATTATTATAGTTGATGTGAAGTTTTTTGAAAGTACTAATTTTGGGGGGAATTGTTTTCCTTTGCATTCCAAGGATTTCTGTCATGAAGACCCAACATTGACTTCCCTGATAACTGACTTACCTCTCATCTAGGACAAGAGCAGCCATTCCCACCATTTACACACATTCAACTTCACATGTAAAATTTTTTTTCTTACTACTCTTTCCTCTTGGTTAGCTAACTTTCTATTCTGATTATCCATTTAAAAAGATTCTTGTAGTTTTATCACTGGTATAAGCTGAATAACACCTGCAATGACCATAGACTTTGAAAGAAGTAACTTGGTTGATCCCTTGGGGGGATGCATTTGTTACTTATGATGTGGACTTAAAATGGGGCAGGAAAGTTTATACTTTATTCAATCGCTCAGTTAGTAAACTGTGGTAACAGAAAATTGAACTGCGTTATTAGAGCACTGATGTTATTGATCTAAATGATGGGAGCTGAAATCTGTGCAGGTCATAACTGGGCCAGGTGAAGGCTACTTGCATTGTTGTTCAAGTCATAAACCCTCATCTCAAGACCATTTTCAAGGGGCTGTGACGAGCAAGTTAATCAAATTCTCATTCCTGGCTAGCATGCCTAGTTTTTAGCCTTTTATTAAAGCTTAAAGATGTGCTTTTAGCTTCAGATCTATGCCCCTGCACAGCCTTGAAATAGTTGTAAATTAAGCATTTGATGTGAAACAAAGAATTGCCAAGAAGCAACAATGACACTAGCCAGCTTAACAGACCTCATTATGTCCTGCTGTGTCAACCAAAGATGGTAAAGGGAATTGATCTATTGACTACATGTTTTCTTTTCTCTTCATTATTTCCAGTACTTTTATAAACATGAAAATTCCCATTTGGGGTGTTGTATTTTTCAGATCTCATCCAGTTGAATCTAATATTAGAGTGCTGGAAGGAGGCAGGCAGCCCCTGGCATTGCTTTGCTCTCTGGTCCTCCATTCATTCTCCATCTCTGCTCACTTGTGCTCTCTTCCTCCCTTGGCTTTCAAGATCTTGTCCTGACTTGGGTGTGTTAGAGACCCCTTGATATCCTCAAATGACTTGGTCTTCATTTCTAAGTGATTTGAAAATGAGCGAAGTTTTAAAATGGTTGGATTTGAGCTTATTAAGATACCAACTTATTTTTCTTCTAATAAAAATAGAGAGCATATATATCTTCTATTTTTCCTGTCTACTTAATTATATGCTTCCTTTTATATAACAAAAGGACTTACCAGCATATGAAAAAAGTACAGCGTTTAGAGCAGACAGTCTTGACTTAGAAATTAGCTTCTACCACTGACTGCATTTGGGATTCATATCATCTTCCCTGAGCCTCCCTTTTTCTCATTGTGAAATGCGTTCATTAACTAGGTTTAAAAAGTGATAATATTTAGCCTTGGGCTTATATAAAGCATCCAATAGGTGGTGGCACATTCACTCTCTATGATTAATGAATAAGTGTGAATGTTTTATGTATATCAGATTATTTGAACCACATATCTGCTCAGCTCATATAGTAACTGAGATAATGAAAGTGCTCACAAATGATCCTTCTCTAATCTCATTATATTGAAGTGTCTAGTACGCATAGAGCTCACTTGTAATGATAAATCTATCCCAAGTATTTAGTATTTAATTATCTGCTCTATTTAACTCTGTGTGTGTGGTTTTGTTCTTAACTATTTCTTTTTGAATATGCTTTAATGTTAGAAAGACACCCACCTCAGTCTTTTACAAATATAGAATAATATTAAGTGTATGAGTAAATATTATTTCCCCTTTTGGTCTCTATAATATAATATATACACTATCCAATGTCCTTCTTTCCAGGTTGGTTATTTGTTACGATATGCAGAAATATACTTAGCTTGTGGGAAGCTTTCTTTGTCTTGGAAATCCTTCTATTTCTCCTGGAGGTATTTTGTTGATATCATATGATTGGCACTGTGTCAGAAGCTTTTGACCATATGGTTTAATTCTTCAGCCCTCCACAGGCAATGCAGAACAAGTACTGGTGTAAATTAAATGGCCGACAGAATGTTTTATGTTCATCAAACCTCATTTCATTTATCCTTTCTGGGAACACAAGGAAACTACCTTTCCTCCACACTAAGTTGAGGTCATGACTAGGTTCTGGGAGTGGATGTGATATATTCTATATCCAAATCTGGCCATAAAATATTCCAGGAAATTAATAACTGTGTTCCTACTTCCTAATGACTTTCAAAGCCATCGTTTTAAAATGACATAATGGTAATATGGAAGCGACCAGATGAGTGACCAGATGGAGGGAAACCACTACAGAAAGCCATCTGGGCTTGCCTCAGATTAAAAGGCAATTAAAATAACCAAACTTTTGCTAAGCTTCTGAGATATTAGGGCTTATTTGTTATTGTAGCAAAGCCTGTTTGGTACTGAACCATATGACTCATGGGGCTTTCACAGAAACAGAAATGATAACTGCACTCATGTGAATACTTTGTAAGTTATATATCAAAGCAATATGTGAATGTATCATGTTATCTGTGGAAAGTTAAGTGTGGAAACGAGAGACCAAGCTCTGGCAGGAATGTCAATTGATTTCATCTCTCTTACATGCAACTTAGTTTTCTGTACACTAACCCTCCTAATCCTTTTCATGACTACTTCCCAGAGTTGTTACAAGTTGCAAATGAAATCATGGTTGTGTAAGAACCTAGAAACTGTAAAGTTATGTCAAGTAGAAGATGGCATAATTATTACTCTGGAGCTTCAAATCTCTCCTCAGAATACCCTTTGCACATGGAAGGAGATGCCATACTGCTGTTACTGGGTGTTACTGTTTTCTAGAATGTCAGCACAGAGTTTTATTCAGCAAAGCGTGAGCACAAACTGCCTGGCTGCAATCTGGAACTCTTGGCAGGCATTTTCTGCCTGGAACATCTGCTTGAAGCTGAAAATAAAGATGCCTATGATTCTAAACACAGATTATCTAGAGGAGAGAGGGTAAAACAAAAAAAAAAGCTTGAACACAGTTTCAATCTCTCTTAAAGAGAAGGGGAAAGGATGAGGGGGTGGTACAGCAAAAGAGAGGAGTCATACTTCACTCTAGGAAGGAGAATTCATAGACATAAAAGGCAAAGTCATGGGTTTTTTTGTTTTTTGTTTTTTGGGTTTTTTTTGCATCAGATGCTGCTTCTACTGAGGGTATCAGCACAGGCAGGCCGTGTAGGCTCTGAAGCTCTCCAGGTGAGAGAAGCTTTCTGTTGAGGTGATATTTTGTGTCCTATCTAAAACTAACCAACAAAGAATCACATAGGATTATTGTGCCAAAATACTGTTGGAAGGAGACTTCAGGAGAAATGAAGAAATAGAAAGGCAGTTTTGATCCACAGATGAGGGCTGGGAGGCCAGATCAATCTTGTGTTTGATTTGTGGATTGATCCTAACTCAATTCTCTATAGGGAGATAGATTACTTGTTCTAGAGGAGGATGGTCTTCTAAGCTTCAACAGCTATGTTCTTAGGTCTTTCTGTCTGTCTTTCTCCTTAGTGCTTCACAAATATTAGCTTGTGATTTTTTTTTATTAACACAAATCTATGAAATAGATACTGTTATCCTGATCATTTTGAAAATGATCTAAAGATGTTAAGACCTAGAACACAGAGATAAGTGACAGAGCCAGGACCTGAACCCACACCAAAGGCTGGCATTCACATTAAAGTCATTGTTTCATTAGGAAAAGGCACAGGCATAGAATATTCAGATTACTCAGAGTTCCCAATAGCCTCCAGTACCCTGGAACTCTATTAACATGCCTTCATCAGATTTAGTCAATCAATTACAAATGAAATTATACAAGAGAGACACTTCTTTACTAGTTGATGCTATAGTGTTTTGGAATTGGGAAGTAAGAAAAGGGCCAATTCCCTACCTTAGGAAATAGCATCACTACTGAAGTTGTATGGCAGCTGAAACAGGTCTATGAGACCCCCAGTGCCCACAGGAAGGAAATCAGGCCCAAGGGGACTCATTACCTATCACTTAGTTGTTGGATAAAATAATAAATAAAAGGAAAATACTTCTAGAGTTAGGCAGGGTGCTAAGATCTATTAGCATATCTTCATAAAAATGCATGTCTGTGGCATGTGTATTGCTTATCGCAATGCTTATATACACCTCATTAATTACCAGTTGCCTTTAGGAATTTGCTTGAAGACAGCCAAGTACTATGTAAGCAAGCAGAGCTAACGAATTACTTTTGTGAAAAATGAGGAAAAAGGAAAGTGCAAGATTAGCAATTGTATCTGCCTCTGACTTTTCTTGCTGAGTGATCATTCATCTTATAATTCATAGAGGGTCATAACTGAGTGGGGTCTTAATGAGTACAGGGGTCTCCCTATACTCAGTGTTTCCATCTCCTAAGTGGGCACTTGTTTAATAGTCATCTACCTGGAAATCTTGAACTTTAATAAAAATATTTTTATTGTGTTGAAGTAGCTACGCAAAGGAGTTGCCATTCAACAAGTTTATGAATATAATACATCTTAATCCATGTTATTTCTTTCATCATTCTTCCTATCTCTTCCAACCCTTCCCTCAATTTTCTTAATTTTGTGGGATGTGCATTGAATTTTATGACTGCATTCTCTCTCCCTTCCTTTTATCATTTGTCTAATCCCTCACCTTCCCTTTTACTTTGGAATAGCAGAAACTAACTACATATGGTTAACTTCCATATGAACACTTAAATGTAGGGATGAAGGCAGATACTGTTGGTTCACATCTGTAATCTTAACTATTCAGAAGGTCAAGATTTGAGTATCATTGTTAGAAGCCAGCCTGGGAAGAAAAGTTTATGAGACTCATCTCTAATTAACCAGCAAAAACCAGAAGTGGAGCTATGGCTCAAGTGGTGGAGTGCCAGCTTTTAGCAAGAAAGGTAAAGAACAGTAGCTAGGCCCTGAGTCTAAGCCCCAATATCAGCACAAAAATAAGCTTTGTAAAAAGTAAGCTAGGAGCTGGTTGCTGGTGGCTCATGCCAGTAATCAACAGACTAAGTTCTAAAGATCCAGATTCAAAGCCAGTCCAGGCAGGAAAGTCCATTTAACCAATTGACCAGCAGAAAATCAGAAGTGGCAGTATGGCTCAAAGTGGTAGAGCATTAACCTTGAGCGAAAGAGCTCAGGGACAGCACCCAGACCCTAAGTTCAAGCCCCAGAACCTGCACAAAGAAAAACAGAAAGAGAGAGAAAAGAGAGAGAGAGGGGGAGGGAGGGAAAGGGGGGAGGGAGGAGAAAAAGAAAAAGAAAAAAGGCGGAAGGAAGGAAGAAAAGAAAGAAAGGAAAGAAAAAGAAAGGGAAGAAAAGAAAGGATTTTAAAAGTTAGGGGTTTCCTGCTTTAGCTGGAACCTGACTTTGTGCAAAGGATGCCAGTTGGAGCCAGATAGATAAACTGGTTATACCCATTACTTAGTCATTTTAACTCTCAGAAGTATTCTGGTTTTGCTAACCTGCTTAGTGTGTACTTTGAGATCACATTTTAATTCGTGCCCTTGGAGATGGTTATGCATATTGCAGTTTGAGAACCATTAATAACAGTTGTAGGAAAGGGACTGAATGAGAGGTGACTTGGTGATAATGAGGTGGTAGGGAAGAAAGCATTCCTAGTTATCATTTAGAAAAAAAATCATATCCTCTCAGACATCACTTGTCCAAGCTAAAGTGTGCTGTAGACAGAAAAGCATGTGAAATAGGTTTTGCTAAATATTATGTTAAGTCTAGCTTCTGTGATTGGCCTCAAACTGTCAGGAAATCTGGGAAAGCCTGTGTGAAAGAAGAGAATAAATTTGAAGGCCGGTGAGTCTTCCTACAAACTCATGACCTCTTTCAAAATAATTTTGCAAGAAAAGGTCACAACGAGAGGCCCCCTAGTGCCAAACCGAGACTTAAATGGAGCAGAAGATATGAACTGTTTATTTCTGAGCCATAGCTTCCACTGGTTCATCTTGTTCTGTGTTTACAATAACTCACACTTGTTGTGTTGTTTGAAAAAGAATAAGAGATTTCATGTTGATCAGTGAATTTCTGACTTCTCTTGTAAAATCTGCCCTGATCCTTTGTTCAAAGCAAAAGGAAAAGGGTACTACATATGGCTCAAGGTAGACTGATAATCTCTTCCCTTGAGTCATGTTCCTCCTATAGGCAGGAGTCAGCTTTCTTGCTGTTTCCTCAGCTAGCAAGATCCCAGATCAGAAACTCATGGGGGTTGCATTGGGACTAATTGATTAGCTTAGGGGAAACTCCTGTACTGATTCCTACCATCCCCAGAAATAAATAATGTATGAATTTGATGGGATTAATGTAGATGCAAATGCCAAAGAAAGTAATAAAGACTTGACACGTATTAAAAAGTGTTGCCAGAAAAGTATGAGTGATTATTTCAATATAAGCTTCACGTGGTATATATCCTCCTGCCTTTCCTTAATTTCCCTACAGATAGGCCACTGTTACCTTACCCTTGTGAGGCAAATGAGAAATTATATTTGGAATTAAGTTTTGAAGAAGGAATTGCAGTACTTTTATTTCCAAGTGACCTTGACAAATTGGGTACTACACTTGGTACAAGACTGATAGGGAATTCAGTAGACATTAGGGGCCTGTGCTCAACTCCTACTGGGAAGAGTATTTTCATTATTAATTATTATTAGATGCAAAGGAAGTTGAGAATTGTTTTCATTCTAGCATCCCCAGGCCTTCTAGCTATTTAAGTTCTATTAAATCTAATGGGATTAGTCTGATTAAAGCACCAGAGTCTAAACTCAGAAGATACTTCTCACTCTACATGTAGAGGAAGAACCTGAAGTCTACATTTATTGAATATATCACCCATATAATAAATCACCATGAAATTATCATTAGAACACTGAAAGACAAGTTTAGCATAGATGCCACAAATACACTGAGAACTAGGAATTCTGCAATAGCTAGTAACAAAAGCTGTTTAGGCTGTTTCAAATGACAGAAACTGGATTTTGTGTCTGAAGTAAACTACATTAGAAATATAAATTGGGCCTGCTTGTGTTTCCCACTGAAAGAGGGTGATCAGATCTGGCCAGTGCCATCCTGGCCTCATGGTGGAGGGAGGATCTGGCATCTTGTTTTCATGGTGTAGAAAGGTAAAGCTCCTGCCTCCCAGGTGATAGGTGAGCCTGAATTCCTCGAGGCATGGACAGGGACTGGGCTGATAGGTTACCAAACTTGTCAGTCCAGTGCCTGTGACCAGGAGTCTCTTGTGACTCTGACCTGACCCTATTTAGACCCAGACCACCTCAGGCACCACTATACCATGTCACATCGCTCCTGGCTCGTCTCTGGTCATTATGGCATCCCAATGATGTTGATATTGCTTTTGTTCTTTCTTTCCTCTCTGGCCTCCATGGCTCAGTTTCTATCAGTGTTAAGTGTATGTGCTGGCTGATGGTCTTTGAGACAGGAGTTTACCATGCGATCACCAGCCTTTTAATAACTATTCCAACATCTGACCTCTCAAAATGTGGCTTCTCCATTTTCTCACCTTACAACACCACAATTTAATTATGTGAATTCCCAAGCTGTATGAATTTTGTGGGGTTTCATTTGCCAGGTACCACTGACTCTACTTGGAAGTTGTGGCTACTGGCTATGACAGGTTCTTTTATTCCAGTCTTAATTACTTATGTCAACACTCCAATGGTACATGTGTTAGATACATGCACACATGTACGTTACAGAATGGCTGAGAAAGGGTTAAAGAGACTGTAGAGTTCAAAGATACTGTGTTGAAGGTAAAGACAGAGTTGATAGAAACAAGGAAAAGTTTGTAGGGGACTAGACAAAGGTGTTGTTTGTTCGTTTGTTTGTTAATGACACAGAGTTTTCCAATGAAGGTCTGGGAGGCAGACGGCTCGAATGTCTATTAACAGGCAGGAGGCATTGAGTCAGATTCTGGAAGTAGAGGCAGAGATTTTTCCTCCAAGGTGACAGTTTTCCTGGACAATGCTCATGATGAGTGACCAGGTGAGGGTGCCTGCCACATTTCATCTCAGGAGATTCCTTCTTTCCTCTTGTCAGGCACGGAGGTTTTATCTAGTATGATTGATAAGCTCTTGTGCCTGGGGTTTCTTTTGATATATTTACTGATGCAATTAAATATTGGCAAAGATAAATTATGTTTGTGCTGCATAGTGTGCTGGCATATGGAGGTTGTATCATTCTATAAACAAGATTTAGTCATTCTATACAAGTATAGCATTTATCATAGATATAAACTTAAAAAAAGAATGCTGGCTCTGGGGCTTGAACTCTGGACCTGGATGCTGTCCCTGAGCCTCTTTGTGCTCAAGGCTATCATTCTACCATGTGAGCCACAGCATCCTTTCTGGTTTTTTCTGAGTAGTTTGTTGGAGATAAGAGTCACATAGACTTTCCTCTCCCTGGCTGTCTTTGAACCGTGATCCCCAGATCTCAGCACCTAAGTAGCTAGGATTACAGGCATGAACCACTGCTGCCTAGCTGATGTACACATTTTAAAATGTATATATCCAGGAATCATTTTGGGATATACTTACACAATAGAATGATTTTTCATTTCTTTAAAATTTGAGTCTTATTTCCATCTCATATTTTTCTGGTAATACTAGAATGCCTCTCTGGTCTTGCTGCAATCTTGTATGCTATGGATAAAAAGTGTACTTGTTGAAACATCACTTCTGTTATGTCTCCACCTTCCATGGATGCACTTTGTAAAATCTGGAATCTGGAAACTGTCTCTCCACATTAAGCGTCTCACAGTCCATAATCATTGAGAGCTCCCCCTTCCGACTGTTTCTCCTAAGGCTACCCTTGCATCAAGAAAATTACCGCTTCATAAAATTAAGTTTCATAGAAATCTGTGGAGAACACCCTTGGCTTCCTGGTACATGGGATACCACTGTGTGGTTCTAAGTCAGACACTGGTACCTCAGGACATGGCACCTCATCTCAGAACCTCACTTTGTGCCCATTCCATGGCCCATTGAAAGATATTACAAGTAGATGGATGGGGCTAAGGAAAACAAGAACAAATTTTAGGGGCTAATTTTGTTAAAATACATGTATAAAATACTACGATGAAACATCTTTGAACAAATAGCATAATACACTTTTAAAAAGACAGGAATAGGCAATGTCTGGGATGACAGTACCAGGAGGAAGGAGAGTGGTAGCTGATGAGGGTGAGCCAAGGTAAATGTGGTCCAATGGTTCATGCATATGTATGGAGATGGGACAGTGAAGATGGTTGAAAGTGGTTTGGAAGGAAGGGAAGGAGGAAGAGTGAAAATCAGGAAGAAAAAGGCCATGACTAAGATGCCTTGTATACATAAATGAATATGTCAAAATGAAATCGTTTGGTGCAAAATGGATGCTAATAAAAATGTAATAGAAAAATTGCCTTAGGTAGAAACCATTTCCTGATGACGTACTGTGTACTGAACCCAAACCCATATTTTAGAAACTTAAGATTCGTTAGCATTTGTGTATGTGTGTATACATATACGTACGTAAATACACATATAGAGATGCCTGTATGCATATGTAATTATAACAGATATTCAAATATCTTAAAGATTACTTTAATTTTTTTTCTTAAAGTGAACTCTTAATAAAGCATATCTTTTTGGCTGGATCATATATCCCACCCTCCATGAAGGAATGGGGATGCAATCCCTGGAGGTAAACTGTGACCTCCCTGTAAGAGAGGATGCATGGTAGCTCTTGCACAGAACCTGGATGTGATCCTTGAGCCTGTCTGTGCTCAAGGTTAGCATTCAACATCTTGAGCCACAGCCCTACTTCCTGGCTTTTTCTGAGTAGTTTATTAGAGATAAGATTCTCATGGATCCTGCCAGGGCTAATTTCAAATCCCTATCCTCGAACTATATCAGGTCCATTTCCAGCACCACTAAAGTGATCCCTGTCACCTATTCAGTTATCAGTGGTCCTTGCCATCTCCTGATATATTGCATCAGCGTGTTTTTTATATGTGCATATATATTTATATGTATTTATGCATTCATATATACTGTATGCTTCTGTATTATATCATTTATTTGATTTGTAATTTCATCATGAATCAGTGAGATGCTATTCTTTATACCTTTAATGAAATAAGAAAAAGTTGAGTTCTCTAATTTGTCAGGGTATTTTTTTGTTGTTGTTGAATCATAAACTTTTAAATTTGCACATAAGTCAAAGAGGATTTCCATAATTCCTTGTAGCAATTCATTTGCAAGATCATTTCTTGATGTGTGCTTTAATCTAAGCATGCATTATCTTTCTCAAGGCTTGCTGGAATCCTATCCACAATACATTATTGTACAAAGCACATCTTGGTGAGGCAGACTGCCTAAACTATGCAAATGATTGTTGGCTCACAGGGCTCTGATCAGAGTTCCTCAGCCCCATCACAGACTCTGTGTCCATCTTTCTGAGGCTGGCAGGGATGTATTCTAGTGTAGGTACAGTCTCTGTTCTGACACTCTCACAGACACCCACCCTACTGCTCAGAAGGAGCTGAAAGACATGCCCTAGCACCTTCTTTCCTGGGAGCTGATTTCAGGCAAATCTAACCACTCCGATCCTTAATTCTCCCATAAGAAATATACTTAGTAGTGTCTGCCTGGCTACCTCACAAGGATTTGTCTGGTTCTCAAGGAAACAAAAGAGTTGCAAAAAACTTGATGTGCTGAAAACCTGTTATGAGTCCACTGAAATAGTACAGCAAATGGATCTCCTTTACAAACTTGAATGAGCAAGGAAACAACCAATTTATTGTTTGGTTTCCCCCTCTCTGGACCAAGCCCTGAACTGAAGTTGCTAATTATTTTTACCTTGTGATTGGAAATTCGCTATTTTTTCTTTTGAACAAATTTGAATCATGGGCTACACACAGTGAAAGAAAGGATAAAGGGATTAGTGCATAAACTCTGCCATTGGGCACTTATAGTCTAGTTTGGAAACTATACTAAGAGATATTATAGCCAGCAAAGTTCATTTTTCTGCCAAGTGCTCTAAAGCATGAGTAAAGGAGCAATGCCTTCTGCGTAGCAATCACAATAATTGTGAGAAGTGTTTCCTTAGGTGTTCTTTTGTTCAGTTATTCAACATATCTCTTCTGAGCTTTAGCTTAGTTTCAATGTGCAGTGAGCAAGTCAGATGGTTTCTGTTTTCAAGGACTTGAAGGATTAAATGGGATAAACAAATATTAATGAAGCAACTTGTACGCAACACACATACACACATATGCCTGTGATAAATGTGCAGAAAGAGAAGTCTAGGGCAGTCCCACTTGGTACTATGTTTTGGGGAAGGAACTTGACCTAGCATGGGGTAACGACTGGACTGTCCCGAGTGGACTGTCCCTAGAAATAACACATACTGAGAGCTTAAAATTGTAGCTGTGGGAAGATGGATGAGCAGAACAAAGACACAAGTCCTTGGGCATGGGGGGAAGGTATCTTGACATAGGATGTATAGCTATCTATATCTACACACACATACTGACACACACACACACACACACACACACACACACACACACACACACACACACTTCACTTGGCATCCAGCAATGAACTCTTTTGCTCTGTTTCCAGAGCCTCTCTGCAGTGACATGAGCACTCTGAGTCCTCTGAGCAGAGGTGACCTTCTTTCCTCAGTGCTTGTTTAGAGCTGGAGTCAGTGTATGCATCATTCCAATGACCATTTCCGGAAAGAGTAACTTTCCAATTTCAACCTAGCACAGTCTTCTCGGAGAGGCACCACCATCACAATTGCACAATTGCAATGTGCAATTGTTAAACATTCCTTTCGCAATTTTATATCCAGTATGCTTGAGGCTACAAGTGCATGCAACTCAGATGTTTGCCAAGCAAACAATCCTTGGGCCTTATACCATCTTGTTATCTACATTCTGCTACTCTCAATTTGGGTTTATGGGATCTTCCTGCAAATTCAGAGATCACTACTATAGCTATAATCAGAATTTCCAATAGTCAGATTTCATGCAAGACTATATATTTAGTTTGATGTACCCTTCTTGGATGAATCTGTACAATGGAACTATTTAATAGGTTTATAGAATCATATATACATATATGTGTATGTATATGCATATATATATGTAGCTTCAGCAAACCTATTAATGGAGTATTAGTTGTAATTTAAAATAATTCAGTTTACTTTTTCTTCCCTAGCCTTCCTCCCTCCCTACTCCTGTGTTTCTTCTTTTTATAATGTTCCTTTATAAATGTATTAAAATTAAGTACCATCCTGAATTGAAAGCATGTTTTAGAAGTAATCATTAATATGTTTTTAACATCTGGTCTCATTTCAAGGTTCATCCTCTTATTAAGATGGACATTTAGGTATTGTTGATCCTTAGGCATGTGTTCTTTCTTTGGTTATTCTGAAAAATTTCAGAAAATATGTTAGCAGATGGAGTTTTGCTTTTCTACAGCTTTGCCCTTCTAAAATCTCTCATGCAGATTTGATGTGGAACATCTATATTTCACATTGAAGATTTTCATCAGTTTGTAAGATGCCAAAGAAGAAAGATAATTAAAGCTCTAAAATGCCCAGGTGACTGGGCAAAGCAGAATCATGGTCATGCTTTTAGAAGACCAAAAACTCTGTTTACTTAGTTTTATAGCCATGACCGTGATCCCAACATGAATTGTGCTCTGTGTCAAGAGACGCATCTGGAAGCAGTGCCCTGAGAAGTTGAAGTGCGTTTTTCTTGCTGAGTGGCTACTGATTTGATCCACTTTATTCTATGTTTCTGGCACATCAAGGCTCTGTTGAAGTCTACAAATTTTTGAAAGTTTTACTTTGTATTGACTGTTAAGCTGTTTTATAATAAGAAAAGAAAGAAACAACAAACATAGAGCCCCTTGGAACAGAACAAAGTTTTAGAGTGTGTTCTTCCTCCAGATTCTTATTGTTTGAACAGATAGTTTTGTATAAATGATATAAGGATGCACTATTGAGTGTATTCTGCCTTTTTTTCTGTTCTAAGATGAATGTTCTTTCTTACTATCAAAAAAAGTTGCCTGCTATTGTAGAAAAGTCTACACAATACCAAAAAGTAGAAAGAATAATGTAAAAATGAGTGCCTAGAATTATACTGCTTACAGGGAATTATTTCCAATAGCTTCATAAGTAGTAGATTGCATTTAAATGTGATCTTGGATTAGGTATAGTCAGAAAAGTATATATGGAGGTACTGGGGAAGGACCAGTAAACTGTATATGCAGTGGGGCACTGATAGCTCATGGCTGTGATCGTAACTGGAAGGTAAACAGGTTGAGGTTGAGACTGAAAGTCATCCAAGGCAGGAAATTCTGTAAGACTCTTATCTCCAGTTACTGGGCAAGAAGTCAGAAGTAGCAATGTGGTTCCAGTGATAGAATTACATCCAGCTTTGAATGTGAAAGACAAGTGAGAGCTTGAGGCTTTGAGTTCAAGCCCCAGTATAGCAGCAAAAGTACGCACACACACACACACACACACACACACACACACACACCCCACAAAGCACAAATACGGAGAAAAATGAAACTTTTTGAGTGTGTGTATGTGTGTTTAAGTGTGTGTGGTTGAAATGATTCAAATTTGTTACTTTTTACTTTTAATTAAGGAAATAATAAGTTCACACAATTTTTCCAGTTTCAACCTAGTATATAGTGTTCTGTCATCCTAGGCCTCAAGGGCTAAATCTGGATCCTAAGGTTCACCCATATAGACAGACAGAAAGACAGACAGAAAGACAGACAGAAAGAGAGACAGATATGAAATGAAAGGAACTTGCTCAGGCTGTATCATCCTTCCATATAGGAATGTTACAACTTATAGAAAAGATAAAACAAAAGCCAGAAAACACACGTATATTAATTTAATGGAGGCCAAATTATGAGGGTGAAGAGTTAAGTCTTTGTTCTTCCTCAAGGATTAGGGCCATTTTAGAAGGGCCAAGCTGTAGAAAAGCAAAACTCTGTCTGCTAACATATTTTCTAAATGTTTTCAAAATAACTGAAGAAACAGCACATGACCAAGGATTTACCATACCTAAATGTCCATCTTAATATGAAGATGAACCCATTTTTACACTCAGCAAAATATTTCCTTCAGGGAACTAGAGCTGAAAAGAAAAATACTGTCTAATGCTCAAGGCCCCTATGAAGTAGGAATTGGATGCTTCACTCCCTGTCACATTTCAAGCATACCTATTTAGAAAGAGCCTATAACCTCCTTTGCCCCTAAGCCCAGATTCGGATGCCAAATTACATGATAGTTTGTTGCAGTCTATGGTGTCCAAGATGCAGAAATCAGCTTATCCATTCAGAATATCAAACAGATTTTCTTGTTCTTTTGTTCTCCTTTTTCCCCATAGGAAGTCACTGCTAAGTGATAAGTCACAAAAAGCCTGATCAACATAGTTGCATTGTAGAATTAATCAGTTTCTGAGTCTCTGGTCTGTCTGCTGACTGGTTTGATTGTACTGAATTTCCTCAGCGGGCTGGAAAGGGAATGGTGCCAGGTAGCCAGAGTAGTTCCTGACTCTGTGCATGTATGTTTTCTGTTTTGTTTGTGGCAAATCCAGTGAAGATTACCTTTGTAGCTCTCCTGAAAGGCTTCTGGCCTGCTAGCCTCCCCCAGACAATTCAGTTTTATCACAGCAGATCACCATAATAAGGATCATTACCACTGTTTTCCCCTAGACAAAATAGCTACTTTTTTTTTTGCCAGTCCTGGGCTTGAGCTCAGGCCTGAGCACTGTCCTTGGACTTTCTCAAGGCTAGAGCTCTACCACTTGAGGCTCAGCACCACTTCCGGCTTTTTTTCTATGTATGTGGTACCGAGGAATCGAACCTGGGTCTTCATGCATGCTAGGCAAGCACTTTAACCAGTAGGCCAAACTCCTGGCCCAAAATAGCTACTTTTTAACTAAGCTTGCCTTTTGGGGTAAATGGGAATAGACTTGTCTTATATCAAACAAGTTAGCCTGTGAATACTTCCATTAAACCTATCTCCATCTATCTGTCTGTCTGTCTGTCTGTCTATCTATCTATCTGCAATTATATATATATGTATGTATAGTTGTAATAAATTCAAAAATTAGCATGAACAAAGGAGGCACCTATCATTTGGAGCCCTTATTTTGTGTTATTGATACTTGTCAGGCAAAATCTAATCTCTTTATTTGTTCATCCAGAGATTGCGTTTGTACATTAGGACTTTCCACTCCCCAGTATTTTTCTCTAGTCACTCTGTCATAACTTTCAAACTCAGGAGGAACCAGATTTCATAGGATTGCATGTATCCAGACAGAATTCTGTTTGACGGGGATATTAATGGTCAGATAACCATGTAAGTCTCTGTATAAAACCTTGTCAGCAATAATAAGTAGAAAAAAAATAAGAATCCTGAGCACCAGAGAAGAAGAGGCTCAGAAAGAGAATGCAACCATCCCAGGTCATCAACCAGAGTCTGGTACAAGAAAAGAATTACACTTGGGATGGGTGACCTTGATCAAGATGCATCCTCTACTCATGTATTGTTATGTGAATTGAATTTTAATTGATGTGAAACTCCTATGTACAACTACTGAAAGATAATGTAAAAATAAAAATTAGAAAAGAGAAGAATCATGCAATTCCTAGGGGTGCATGACTCATTGATGTGGCAGCAAAATAAGTATTAACAAACATGACAGGCTTTTGAGGCATGGGATCCCGACCTTCCCATCCTTTTATACAAGTTTGTTGGGTAAAGGTAATACATAGCCTATGCAAAGGACCCCTTTCATAGGTAAAGGCTTCGTGGGAGAGAACTCACTGGAATGGTTTGTCCTCCTGAAGCAATTAATAAAGGATTCTTTTACCTGAGAAAATTGAGAGCTTGGCTGAAGTTTCCATATGGTACCTCCCTAACTCCTGTTAGAATTGGATACATCCCAAAGCTCCTAGAATACTGCCAAGAGGATGAAGGAAACTGGAGGAGTGCATGCAGAACTCCAGTGGAGTATCTTTCTCAACTTGGCACACCCCAAGAGCTATCTCCTCACACTCTGCTTACCTGGGAACCCCTTCACTCCAGAAGCAGTTAGGACTTCTGATCAAACCAGTCCTCTTGAATGTTCGTCTCCCCCCCCGCCACCTCCATAGAATAATCTCAGTGTCACCGATTTCATGTTTCTCTTCCTCCAGATCAGGTCTTCTCTCTCCTTGGGCTCAGTTTTGCCCTTGATGAGGGACATTTGATGAGGGACTTGATGAGGGACTCAGTCACTCAGTACCTTCTTAGACTGGCCAACGTGCTATCTGGCTTTAATGCTTTCCATAGTGACCACCAAGTCTAAGCTGCTGATAAGGAATTCTGAGAAAGACCCATGTCCCTTCTTAATGTGTGTAGACAAATATTCCCTCGGGATGTCGCTGCACTCATGATTTCCCTTTGCAGAGAATTCTGGGGCAAGTATTCTGACTTGGCCTAGACAGCTCACAGCTTGAAAGACAGGTGGCTCAAGTCGTGAGAGCCGTAGAATGCCAATAGGTGAGCAGCTAGGAAGTCCTATGCATACTCAAAGACAGATTTTTAAGAGCAAGTGTCCTTGGTTCTCCATGTCTAGGAAACCCAGAGGATGTTCAGTGAGCCCCTACAGCGAAATAATCCTTAGAGGAGAGATATGAGGTCCCTTCTAGCCATCATTTCTACTAAGGTGCCAGTGACTTACCGGGTAGAAGGGTCAATCAAAAGGCTAAGGAAAGGATGCTTGAAATTAGACTTGGACCACCTGATTGTAGTTAAGTAGAATTTTGTATTATTTATTTTTGGCATCCTTTATTTCTACTCAAGATTGGTTCCATGCTGATAAGAAAGGCCATCTGTTTGAGAAAGTCATCATTATAATTTAAAAATAAGCAACTAAACAGCTTACTGTGGCAGAGTCCAGAGTTTTGCATGATTCACCAGATAAAACTTGGAAGAGGTCACCTAATGACCCTGAAACAAAACAATAAAAAAAACAAAGATTACAGTTACTTCTTAAAGGCTGCTTATTGGAGTGCCCTTTTGTATGCAGTGAAGGGACAATGAATGTCAAAGTTGCTCCGGGTTCAACTCCTTAGATGCACGAGGAAGGGGTGAGGTAGAGGAGAAGGAGGAGAAGTGTTTTCCAGAACATTTTACTTCTGATGTGGCCTAATTAAAGAATTCATTTTGTTTCCCACATACCAGTAGAAATTAAATGTGTCTATACTGATGGCCTTTTGCCATAAAGATATTCTAGTATAAACATCTCCAAGAAGCAATGGCTTAAAATAGCAATATGTTGATTGTGATCATGGAATACAGTTATGAGACTATGGTATGAGTTCGCAGGACTGCAAGTTAGGCTGTGCTGGGCTAGGTCTTTCTTCTGGATTCAGCATAAATGTCTGTGCCCTGTGTAACTCACATATCCTCTGCAGATTGGCTCAAACATGTTCTATAGAAAAGCCTGGCTGGTGGGGGGGGGTGAAAACAGAAATGTGTGCAAAGGTTTCCACAAATTTATGCTTGCATCAGCTTGGCTATTATCTCATTGGCCAAAGCACTTGAAATGATCCAAACCGTGGTATAGGGAGGTTATTAATTATGGCTATTTGTGCAGTCATGCTACAACATCTAGAATGTTTCAGCATGATCAGTGATATTAGTGTTATGTCTTTGCCAGTTTTAGGATACTGATGATGGTTAGACCAATCGCACCTAGGAGCAAGGCATCAAAGGTTGAGATTCTAGATTTCCCAAAAGAATTCTGGCTCTTTTCTACCATTTCTTCCTGCTTTGACCCTAATTTTCAGTGCTAAGGAAGCCTTTTACCCGTTCAGGTCAAACTCCAATCCAGACCAGAGTCAGTCATTGTGCAACTTCAGCTTTCCCTTACATTGTATTTGAGGGAGAGGATGAACATGTGTAGATGCCCTGAAGATAAACAGCACTGGAACTGGAGATTGGAGAATAAAGATAAGACAGCCTTGTTCTTGAGACTGCTGTATTAACAGTGCATATTTCCAGAGAAGGGAGGCGCTAAGAGACCTCCACCTCAGGAAAGGGACCTCCCAGCCTGCCGTCACTGGGACTCACTTAGGGAATCTCAGGATATAGATTTCAACCTCTTGGAATTTGCTATTGTTGCCTGAATAAACTATAAAGGTAAAGCATCTTGATCTATATAATTAATAGAGTTGATTATACCATTTTCCTTTTTATTGCTCTCTTTTCCTCCCCCGTTCCATAGATGCTATCACTCTTGGCAGATTCTTCATGGGAATGTTTTTCTCAGTCCATCCCCCTCTTTTGCTTACCTGATTTAGACAATGTGTGGGAGCCTGCCTTCTTCCTAATGCAATATTCTCCTTTCAGTAAGGGCAGAACCCACTCTATTACTGTTTACCTCTTTAGTCCTCCTTTCAAACTCCTTTCTTTCAAAGACGAAGCATTAATGTTTTAATCTGAGAGAAGTATCTCTAGGCTATTTCTCCTATTTAAGAAGGTGGCTGTGATGCAGTTACTATATTCTCTGATTAATCCTGACCCAAGAGAATAAGAGAATAAAGGTAGAATAAAACAAGGGAGTATTATTTAAATACGAAGGATTTGTTGCTACTGTTATAAATACTCCATCAACTATTACTGTAACTTATTCCATTCCTCTTGCTTTATTGAAAACCCCAAGCTCAGTAAAAATTCTGTATGTCAATTAATTATACTTGTCCAGACTCAAATCTCTTGATGCTCACCTTTCTGCTGGGAATGGATGTCATTTTTCATTATTATGAGGGTGATGTCATTATTCATCCAGGAATGATATTCAGAACAACAGTCTTCCCAGGACTGAAAATGTTGCAATAAAAGGCCATTGCATTAGGGGAAGATGATATTAAATGGCTTCTGGGGTCTTTTGTAACTTGGAAAGTTATAAACACTAAGCCAATTCCTTTATTTACACACAAGGAAAACAAGAGAAGTTAAACAAATTTCCCATCTCTTGTTGGCCTCAGACCTGGGATGAAAAGTAGGTCTTCCATCCAGGTCTGTACTATTTGTGCTTTTCCTCTGCACTTTCTAACTTAAGGCTATTTCATCTACATGAAAACCACTGCTGGCTTGACTGTTTCCTATCTAGACTAGCTAGCATTCTATTTTCTAGCCCAAGAGCTGAGCCAAGAGGATGAAAAAAATATTCCCTGCTTCTCATCTGCATTTACTGGACACATTTAAGTTGATCTAGGTGCCAGGGATCCATTTTCTAAATACTTTCTGTGAAGCTGCTCAGAAGCATTAAGACTTGGTTTTTGGATCATTTGCACCAATCAATTTTTTTAAACATCATTTTTTTTCTTTTGCTCTTTCTCAATTCCTTTGGAAGAAACACCAAGATAAGCGCAATCTTTTGAAAGGATCAAACATCATGGAGTCTTTTCTCAGATAATAGATTTCTCATCATTAGTGATCTGCCTTATGTTCTTTAAATCCATGTTACTAAATGGTTTCTTGATATGTCTTTAATACTAAAAGACCCTGAGTTTATATACTTGCAGGGTTAGAGTTTGAGATACAACTCAGGGATTCCCCATTTACCTTGTTATTTCTTTGAAGCCTTTATCCTTAGAAGAAATGATCTACAACCTATTTGTGTTTGTTGTTATTTTTAGGTTGCAAATTATATTGTATTAACTATAGTTGATGTGGCAGGCAACATCTTCCATTTTTTGGTCTCATGAAATCATCTGTACCAGTTCTACTGTTATATATCTCTTTAGTATTCTAAGAAAACATTCTTTAGTAAAGAAGCATGGTTGTAGACATTCAAACGCGATGGATGTTGATTTTCTAAGTCTGTTCCTGGAATCCATGAAATCACTGAAGGATGTGCACAGTTATCTGTTGACATTTTGTCTCTCTAAAGTTATTAAAAGTGCATTCTGTCCCATTAAGAAATAATATCTTCTCCAATATGTACTTTCTATGTAACATCTAAAAATATTAAGAGTGAATATGTTTTGAATGTTTTATGCACAATCTTACTTTATCCTCATAATAATTCCATAAAGTCAGTACGACTGATTCAACTCACTGTTCCAATCATAAAATAGGAAAACCAGAAGGGAATTCACCTTTACAAGGTCACATAGCAAATGCTGGGATGGAGATGAGATTATGCAGCAGAACATAGAACTGCCATGCCTCCTGGCTCCTCTCTGTCAGTTTCTTCCCATGCCCAGCAAACATTTGCTGTTCCAGTTAATACACCTCCCTCCCCAAGAGGTATGATGCTAGAAACAAATGCTGTGACTTGCATATCACAAAACAATGTGTTGTTCCTTCTTTACTCCTCTAGCCAGGGAAAGAACAAGGGAGCTTAGGGCTGTGTTCAGATAGTTCCTGTCATTTTAAGAAAAACAGGTATATTTGAATCAAACCCAAACAAAAAAAAACTAAAGAAAACAAAGATGTGTTGATTCAGATACTGCAGTACACTAAACTCTGGAGATACTCAAACTAGCATAAGAGCCAAGGTCAGACAGAAACTCAGGGGATGTCCCATTAATCACCCTCAGGGAGATAGCTATCATTGTGGAAACCTGGAGAGAGAATCCCGTGAGCTTCATCCACTGTGTTTTGCTTTTCCTTGTGTTCCATCCATCTGCCAGCAATTGCTGTCCTCCATCTTTCATATCTCTCCTTACTGTGCTGTCTAAGGGTGTTGTGACCTATGGAAATGGAAACAGAGAGAGAGCTATGACTTCAGTCCACTCCTTGCACCCTTGCCTTCTGCTACTAGCATACCGAGAAACGGAACTTGGGCACTTGTCTTTTAGGATTCCTTCCTGATCCTCCCTTGCTTTCCCTTTATACAACTACACTAATTAAACCTCTATTATGTATCCTCTAGACACTATAGATCAAATAGTGAGCAGAATGAATGTTCTGTCGATATCTAGGTGGGGGGAAAGAGATAGAGTTAATAAATAATAGTAGTGGCAGGGAGTATGGTAGATGGGGTGAGATTGATTCGAATATAGCATAAACATGTGAGGATGTAATGATGAAATCTGCTCCTGTATAACCAGCATAAACTTATAGAATGTATATATTATATAGTAGGTATATATACACATATATGAAGTTAATAAATAATAAATCATAAAACAAATAGATTAGTGTTCTGAAGATATATGCCAAGGTAACTATGAAAGCATTTAGAAGGCTCATCTGACTGCCTGAGAAGAAAAACCATAAAATACCATGGAATCTAAAGAACAATCAATCAGATGAACTATGAATGAAGATAGAAGCAGGCAAGAATATTTCAGACAAGGGGGACAGCATAGTATAGCACTGAGACCAGAATGATGTGACTTGGACAAAATCATGCAGAACTTTCCAGATTATTTTTGTGGTTTTGCCCTCAACACAGGGAGACACAGCAGTGCTCAAATAGTGAACAAGGATCCGTGGGTCTCATGTAATCAAAAGTATGATCTAAAACTGCTATACCAACCTCATTGGACAAAGAAAAAATCAGGAAAAAGGAGAATGAAGAAATTGATTAAGAAGCAAATGTTTAGGAAAAAGAGCCTGTCCTAGAATATTGATAGGAAAGATAAAGAAAAATGATTAGGCAGATATGTAAGAAACAAAGACTGAACTGGAAGAATAAGGAATGACTTCTAGCTTCTGGTGTTCATAACTGGCTGAATTACAAGCCATTCAGTGTTATAGCAAACATGAAGAGAGGAGTGGATTTAGTAATGAAAATATCTTGAACTATTTTTGAACTTGAGGCACTCTCTCGAGTCAATGAAGGCACTGTAGATGGGAATTAGATACATCAATCTCCACTTTAGAGAATGCAGATCAGACACATAGATTTGAGAGGGATTAGATTAGAGAAAAATATTTAAACCAGGATCAAAGAGATTACTTGTGATACTAATGGAAATTAAGGGAAGTAGGTTTAGAATCAAACCTTGGGGAGGGTCCTAGGGATTTACAAAGGAAATTGTGAAGTAGTCAGAATGCCAGCACGCAGGACATGGGGGTGTTGTAGAAGACAGGAAGGAAAAGCCAACTGTGAAGAATACTGCTGAGTGGTAAAAGAAAATGTACTGTGAAAAATTACCCATTGAACTTAACAACTTAAATTCCCTGATGACTTGATCAAGCAGTGTTTTGTGGAGAAGTGGAAGGAGTGGTGCATGGGAGATGAGAATAATACATTTTGGGAGTAAAAACAGCATTTTGAAAAGTGTGGCTGTGAAAGGCAGATGGAGACTGGGTGAGAGCTCAGAGAAATGTGGAGTCATCTTCCAGTATTGGTGTTGGCTCCCATTCTCATCTAATGCTCACCTAAGTAGGACAATATTTTGTTTTCTTAGCCTAAACTTTCTCAACTGTTCACAGAGGTGTGCTGTGGTGTGTGTGTGTGTGTGTGTGTGTGTGTACCTGTGTGTGCATGTGTGTAAATGTCTATGTGATAGAGTTTACTACTTCTCTGGTTCTCTGTATTTCGACACTGTCTGTCACAGCCTTTGCTTAGACCCCTCACACCATTGCCTTATTACTAACTCAAGCCAGGCGTCCAGATAATGGAATTTTCCTAACTTTTGTTCTTTCCTCCTTCTTTTCCTCTCTCCTTTCTTTCACCTTCCCTTCTGTAGCAAAGCTAGTGAAATATTGATGATTAATTCTCTTAAAATTCTTCATTATAGGTTTATGCATCTGTACAGATATGATGTTATTTTGCCTATGTTTTCCATTCCATTTTATCAATGGTTCATAGAGTAAGTTATGTATTAATCAATCTTTAGTTTGGGGTTCTGACAAAATTCCTTTTATTATATATTATTTTGTTGTCTAGAACAAGTTTTCTTTCTCTTTGATAGAAAGTTATATGGTAAGCTACTCCACAATCTTTCCACTACATTCCCATTTTTTTTTCTTGTGTGCTTTTCACTCTTTTAAATCTTTTTCCTTCATTTATGGACACAGGCTGAGTCTGACAGCATGGCCCCTGGGAATGATGCACAAGAGAATTAACAGATGATTGGTGAGACTCTTTCATGTGGTAGCATTGAAAGAAAACTGTTTTTGTCAAACAAGTGTTCTAAAAAATGTATGTGCTGACCCAGAGAGGTTTCTACAGTATCTACATCATCCATCTTGCTGTCTTTCCACTCCACTTTTTTGGCCCCTGTCATATACACATTTGAAGTTTATTCTACCACCAGGAAAAATTTTCTCAGTGGAAAAATTTCATCAGGTCCCAGCAGTAAATGTACAGTCTTTAAGCAAAGATCTTGGTAGATGGCATTGTAATTCTTGAGAATTGTGTTTTTTGGCTTTCGTAGACTGAGGGTATCACATACTATGAGATTGCAATATCTGACATTTGGCAAGAAGTCATTGCCTTGCATTCTCCTTGAAGCTTTCCAAATTTATACAAAAATTGGACCCTTCTTTAACTTCATTATCTACCAACTGAGCCATGCCTCCAACTCCTTTAGCCTCATTCTCAAAGAACACAGCCTGGAAGAATCTTATCCATAATCCTGCCAATCTCGTTTGTGCTTAGGTCTTAGCTTAAATATATATAGAAAAGATAACAGAAGTAATTGTTTATTCATGTGTCATTGTCTATCTGGCAGGGTAGCTTAGACTCATTTGGTATTGGCTACAGGGTTTGTAGGAGCAGAGGGGTCAGACCCAATTTCAATACTTTTCAAGGGTTCTGATTGTAACATACTTGTTAATATTGTCATTGATGAATCAGATTGGCCAACTCAAGTAATATAATCAAATTAGATGAAAGGGTAAGGAAATTCACTCTAGGTGGGAGAAGGTTCAGAGTTAAGTATAAAGATATGTAGGACAGGAACTGAATACAGAGGTGGTAATAATTTATGACTATTTCTACTTTGCTTATAAGCCTGGCATTTAGTGCATATATGTTATTAATAAATACTTGTCAAATGAATGAATGAATAAATACAAAATTTGATGAGGTTCAATCAATTCCCTTTCATTAATAGTGGTTTATGGCAATAAATTTTATGTTCACTAGCCCATGGTTTCTACTCCGTAAATGTTCATGTTTCGAAGTATCAAATTTTACTATGAGTTCATAACCACAAAGCTTACCCTCTGGGTGAATGTGCATTTGTGCTCGCCACAGCGCCTGTGTCCCTATCTACACACATCTCAACAAAAACTCTAAACTTGTGCACCAAGGATCACATTGTCAGAGGCCCAAGCCTAGACATCTGGTGAATCAGCGATAGTGGATTCAAGAAGCTAGTTAATAACAGGATAGATTTTTTAAATCAGCCATAATGGATGTGAGTGTCCTTATAACAATCTGTTGATATGCATTCTAAACAGAGATTAAAAAGAGAAGAATCAGCTTAGTGTTGGACAACCCTATGATATTTGTCATCTTTCAACATTTGACTAGTGAAGACTGGATGGGCCAGATCATGTTTTAAAATACACATCATAAATAATGCAAATATAATGTAACCCTTCTATTCATTACAATAAAAATACATAAAATAAATAAATAAATAAATAAATGCAATAATAAGATACACATACTGTTGACCTGCAAAGATGGAAAGATTAGGCACATTTACATATGTAAAGGCTTTTATCACATGTCATTTCAAGGTTTTCTCTGCTTTCTTCCAATTATAACTTTATGTACTTTGTGCATATGTGTGTGTGTGTGTATGTGTGTGTGTGTGTTGAGGCTTGAACTCAGGTCCTCATCCTCCAAATGCATTTCCTTGCTCACTGCCGGTACTCTAGCACTTGAGCTATGCCTCCTCAGCATTTTGCTGGTTAGTTACAAATAGTCTTACAGACTTTTCTGTCCAGGATGGCTTCAGACTATGATTTTTCTAGGTCAGCCTTTTCAGTAGCCAGGATTTCAGGAATGCAAAATCAGACTGTGATGGTATCCACAATCCTTTTGGAATTCAAATGGAAACTGTCTTCTAACTAGACACATTTACCTTGTAGTTTAAGTCTACAAATGAACTTTCATGTGAAAATTTAGTAGTCAGTATAAAAGATAGCAAAGGCTGACCACAAAGCTGTGTTGGAGAATAAGACTTAGATATGCAACAACTCATCTTAACAATCCTGTGTCCTGAACAAGATTCCTACCCCACCACAGGCTATACTGCTCATCTACAGTCTCTAAAAAGGACCTCTTACAAAAGTTAGTCAAAAGAGAACACAGAGGCACTCTGGCTTCCAAAAGAAAGAAGAGAGAAACCAAAGCAAGAAATCACTGTTCCTTCTCTGCAAAGAATCATTTCTTCTTTTAGAAAGTTGAGAATGGTTATAGTTGGAAAATTTAGAGAAAGAAGCCAAGATGTTCTTTTTAATCTCATCATTTTGAACCCATCACTGTTTGCTAGGGTTTGAAAAAGTCCCATCTCCTCTGAAAATAAAAACCAATATTAGCAACAAAAAATCCATCTTTGGGCCAGGGGTTTGGCCTAGTGGCCTTGTCTGGCATGCATGAAGACCCAGGTTCGATTCCTCAGTACCACATACATAGAAGAAAGTCAGAAATGGTGCTGTGGCTCAAGTGGTAGAGCTCTAGCCTGGAGAAAACCCAAGGACAATGTTCAGGCCCTGAGTGTTCAGGTCTCATGACTGGTGTCCCCCCCAAAAAGAAAATCCATTCATGCTGCCATAGTTCCATTGCTCCCACAAGCATCTCAGTGGTGTAGCTATGGGCTGTCATTACCCTAGACCTGTCTTTCATTGTATCATCTGAACCATTAAGATGTGGCTCTAATCCTTCTCCAGCCAGGAACCAATGCTGAAGGAAGACAAGAACATTTTAACTGGCGAGTATAAGTGTTGATTGCAGCCATTGGTTATTCTAGTTGTTCGTTGAATTAAGAACTTCAAATTCTCTAAGGTCCTTAGCTAAATTGATCAATCAATCTAGGATTTACTGAGAGGCTCCTCTGGGCCAAGTAGTATAATAGCACAAGGAAGTGTCATCCAGTTGGTATATGTGAACAGCTACTATCAATGTTCCTTTATGATTTATTATGGGAGGAAGATAGCCTGTCTACTCCTATCTCACTCACTGAACTGTCCTATTTGTCTTTCTCAGATTAGGTTTATAATCATTCTGACAATTCAAAGCAATACATAGAGATTGGAAATATATGCATTAAATTATATGTATATCTACATTTATAATATTTACATTTATAACATCTATATAAAATAAATATATGTAATTTATTGATTTAAATATGTGTTATGTATTTGCCATAATAGTATTATGCCATCTTTCCAAAGAACCAAACAAAAATTTCTTTTTTTCATATATTTTTAATGTAATTAATAGAAGGGTTACATTATATTCTCCAGATAGAAGGTGCATTACTTCACAAACATTGATATCCTTTTTCATGTCTTGGTCCCCATTTCCCTCCCCCGACCCCCGCCCCTCATCTTGTTTTTCCCCCTTTCATATCCTATTTCAAATAACCAAATAAATATATATACAATGTATCAGATAACAAGGTAAAAATACTGTAACCATATGAGATAACCAAGGGACAGCAAGAGAAATGAGGGATAACATAGTACATTAAGGACAATAATCACTCATTATATGGCTTTTGCCAAACAAAAATTTCTATGTATTCAATAATTCTTCCATGCCTTTTAGGAATGACTTATTCCTTCTCTTACATAGATTCCAAATATTCATTTTTTGCCAGTCCTGGGGCTTGAACTCAGGGCCTGAGCATTGTCCTTGGGCTTTCCTCAAAGGTAATACTCTACCACTTGAGCCACAGCACCACTTCCAGCTTTTTCTATGTATGTAGTACCGAGGAACCAAACCCAGGTCTTTGTGCATGCTAGTCAAGCACTCTACCACTAGGCCAAACTTCCAGTCCCCAAATATTCTTAGTAAATCCATCGCCAGATATTTTACATTTTATTAGAAATGGTTTCCAGTATGTTTTAGAACTGGTTACTAATTCTAAGACTTTCTTTGGCTCTTCTCTTGATCTTCCAATTAGATAGGATAAATAGAAATAAATGAGACTCCTAACCAGTCTACTTGCACCCTACTAGTCTTCCTTCTTGCTCCCTGACCTCCACAGTCCCTTTTCTCCCAGAGGAGAAATGTGAGGAGCTAATCGAATTTATCAGCCTCCAGGAATGAATGAATCACAATTATCATTAAATGCAAAATTATGTAAGTAGTTTTTCATTTTTTGATTATATTTAGAAGATTTGTGTTATCAAAATTATTTTGGCTTCAACATCAAAATGGAAATGCTCATTTTTTTGTGGAAGAGTTAACACAATATGGCTATTATGGAGGTATTGTGCATATATGTCTTTGTGTTAAAAGAAAAAAAAAGGGTGAACCCTTATTAAAGAACAGCTGGTTTGCTATCCCAGAGCCATGAGGTTGTGAAATTAGGAGAGAAGAAAGTTCTTCTGTTATTGACAATTCTTATTTTCTAGTTTTTTAAATAATATGTTAATGTTGATTTTTACATCATATTTCAAATGCCATGTTTAACAAACAAGTATTCAAAAAGGGAATCTCTATATACAATCACTGGCACTTAGATTTTAGAACATCGCTTCTTGGCCTTTTGGCTAAGATCATGTCCTATCAGTTTGTTTTCTAATTCTTGAAGCAGTTTGGTCATCACACCTTTCAAAAAATAATGAACTTAGTGATATTTGAAAACAGTTCTAGAATCCTTTTTCTTTTAATGTAAGATAGTATTGCCAACCCCCACAATCTCTAATTTTATTTCTCTTTCTCTTTTCACCACAAGATATAACAATTCTCCAAGATGTGTAATTGTTTTTTATATAAAACTCTCTTTGATTTATTAGCATTTCACATTTCCTTGCTTTCTCATCTATTTATTTCCATTTTTGTCTTTATTCAGCCATTTCTCCTAAGAAAATTTTGCTAATTTCCTCTTTGTAAACTAAATGATTATTTTTCTCTTTAGCCCTTTGTCTTTTAACATAAAAGCATGTATAACAATAGTAATTCAATTTTACACAGCCTTGACCATGACTCATAATTTTGATATGTAGAATTGTTATAGTAGCTATTCTCTGAAAGTCTGTAACTTTAATGTTCATTTCCTTTATAATCTAAAGTTTATTTAGAATGATGTTTTCACATCTCCACATCCTGTTGGGGGCAACAGGAAAAAGTTTGTTGTTGATCCTCTGTCCCAAGGTTTACAGTTTCAGACTGCTCAGGAATATAGACTCGGCACATACATTCTCTACTAGCTTCTCTGATTTTACCTTTGAATAATCTTGTTTCTTTTCATCCCTTGTCATAATTACCTTGAATGGCTTGGGATCATAATTTTTCTTGTGTATGTATATTTCTTTACTTCTGCAAGGAGTAAAATAATGACATCTATATTTTACAATTCATTGTATCTTCTCTATAGCATTTAATATCAGGCAAATTAAATAATAACTGTCTATGTATTGCTTTATATTTCAAGGATCAATGATTGTTACAATCGGCATGAAGATCAAAGTCAGTGCTAAGTGGTAGTATCTAACCCTTTGGTAGGTATGCTCATGGACATTTCTAGTTCTCAAGAAAGGCATCCTTCTCTAACAACAAACACAGACATGCAAACTGTGTTCATTATTACTGCTGACCTTTTTATTGATCAGGCATGGATTTAAGAACTGTTAAAAACACTTATCATTTCATAATTCTCATAGTTGCTCTCTTGGGTAGGTGTGACCTTTATCCTCCATTTTACTGATGAGGAAAATGGAGTTGAAGATCAACACCCTACCCAGGTCTTCTCAGTTGTGGGCGAGAGCCTGGATTGAAACTCACATCTATTCATTCCACTTAAATGATAGTGTCTCTAAATATACTCTTCCACGCACCTACTCATAATTTCCTTGATTCTGTCCCAAATTCAAACACTTGAGCATTTGCTGATTTAGTGGCCAAAGTCAGTAATTAAGGAGGAGAAGCCTAAGTGTGAATAAAACAGTATGCATTTTTGGTGATCTTCCAGAATCTACCGGGACCTTTGATTTTACTTACACCAAATTTAAAACATGTTACAGAATGTACCGATTGTCTCTAGGCTTCCCAGGAAGTCCCCTGTTTGTCTTCCTCGGCTTTGGGGATGCTCAGATGTTTACTTTAGGGTTTGCTCAAGCATATTCACATGCTGACTGCCAAAATCAGGTGGTTGAGGTCATTGTATGTTCTTTGTACATGCAGAAAGATCCCAGGGTTTAATGGCCTCTCTCCGCCCACCCTCAACTTAGTTCCCCATAGGACAAAAACACCCATTTAAAATGCCAGAGTCAATTCTAGTGATGTGATGTGATTATTTCTTACAGGGAAAATTGATGTTGCTAACCTATAATATGTACCAGATTCCTTGTACAGAAATCATTTTGTGGATGGGAACACTGCTCCAGAAACCTAGTTTATGTGCAGACTGTATGGCCATTTGGGCTCAGGATGAAATTCAAGAAATCTCTTCCACAGGACCCTTTCTTCCCATTTTCACAGCATTTCCATATGCCCAGCATTGGCTCATACAAATGCCATCACCCCACCTAAAGTAGAGTCGGAGCCATTGGAACCTGCATATCTGATCCGAAGTCCTCCTAAGCTTATTTATTTTGCTTTCACCAGAACCATTATCACTTTGATCATTGTGAAGTTCCACCATTCCCTATTTTTCATATGTGTTTGTGGTTGCTATTGAAACCTCAAAAAATCATGGGGCTATTTATCTATGAATATATTTTCTCCCTATGAAATTAAGGCAAGTCCTTAGCATATCATATTACTAAATGTTTATTAGAATATCCATATTACTAAAAGAGTGTCATACATATATAATCAGTCCTCAACCAAAGAATGTTTGGTAAATGATTGCACGAATCACCATGAATCATCATAATGATACTGTTTCTGTATTATTTGCCATTTGATATCAAATCATACCATAATTTTCTCCAGCATTTTTATCATCATAACCATCATCTTTAGTATTATCTGTGCCAGCATCCTCTTCATTTTGTTACAGTCTCTCAAGCATCAATAATGCTTTATAATTCCCGCAATGCCTTTGCATCAGTTCTCATTGCTTTTCTAGGGTAGATGAGATAGTCCTGCAAGAACTCTTGTTTTCATTTCACATATGAGTTGAGTACCTTAGGACTCAACTCACTTGCTCAGAACCACAGACAGAAAAGAGGAGCAGAACCACTGCCTTCTGTGTACCTCTGACATAGTACTTTGCCCCTGCCCTACCCTGGGCAAGGATGTTTACTTCTTTTATCCTTTATAGTACTTCCTGTGAAGTTTGGCATAGGGTAGGTATTTAAGAATATATACTGAATGAGTATCATAGTCCATTCCTGTTGCAACAACCAAGTGTCACAGCTTGGGGGAATTTATAAAAGTGTAAGCCTCATAGTTCTGGAGTCTGAGCAGTCCAATTTCAAGAGGCCAGCAAGTATGATGTTTGCTAAAGCCTGGTCTCTGTTCCAAGATGGCACTTTGTAGCTGTATTGTCAAATGATAGGAGGTAGAAGGGCAAAAGGGCTCAGCTACTTCCCTTTAGCTCTTCTATAAGAGATTATGTCTATTCACAGGGGTGAAGTCTTCATGATCTAAAATCCTCCTAAAAGCCTCACCTATTAATTCAGTCAGCTTAGTAATTAGGTTACAACACTTTGGAACAATAGCATGGACCAAATGATACCACAGAACTCTATGAGTTGGCCTCCTTTACAACCTTTGTGACCTGGCAAGTGTTCTGCATCAAAGGAATCATTTACATGTCCCTAACAGTACTTGTAGACCCCAAATATCCTTTCTCTACTAACAACTCTAGTCCCACTCTGCTTATTTCAATGAAGACTTGCTGATGTTTTACCTAAAAGCAACCTCCATTTCTTATATTCTATGCCATACCTTTTATGGCTTTTTTTTTACCAGTCCTGGGCTTGAGCTCAGGGCCTGAGCACTGTCCTTGGACTTTCTCAAGGCTAGAGCTCTACCACTTGAGCCTCAGCACCACTTCCGGCTTTTTTCTATGTATGTGGTACCGAGGAATCGAACCCGGATCTTCATGCATGCTAGGCAAGCACTTTAACCACTAGGCCAAACTCCCGGCCCCTTATGGCTTTTTTTGAAGTTACCAAATGTAATGGAATTTAGGAACTCCCTCTCCCCACCCCTAGACAACAAGTATACCATTTTGTTTATAACTAATGGCAACAGGTAAAACCAAGTTATACTGAACCTATGTGGTATCGATTAGGATGAATAATTATTATAGGTTATCTAACTTAAGCCTCATAGTGACCCCGTGGAATAAGTGTCCTTATGGTCCACATTCTGTAAGTGAGAAATTTGGTTTATGGTTGCCATCTCAGAAACCAAAGGCTCCCATTAGTAATACCAACCAACCAATAAACATCCAAGTTTTCCATGCCCAAATTTGCTCTTGACTCCTTATCACCTTGCCTGGAACACAAAACTTTTTTGATATATGTGAGTTCAATATCAGAAATTACATGAAGTGATATCTACTCTTCCATATCTGGTGCTCTCTTCCAGGCTTTTCTCTTTACAGGTATTTTCTACTTCCCCAGCTGGATGAGTTATTGCCTTTTACATCCAGGGTATTTTTTCTTTTGTATTTAAGCATAAAGGGAACCTGGCTTCAATGTTCTCAACAGTCCTCTCTGTACCTGTTCTGGTGGGAAGATGTGGTGGGTGTTATTCTCCACAAGCTGACATATTAACATGGCTTTCTTTTCTTAATGCGGTTTCTGCCTAACAAATATGGCTCAGCAGCAAGTCTCGATTACAGGGATTGTGTGCCATTTCCTGGCCCCTCCCCAGGCTGCCTTCCCATGAATATAATCTGACTAAGAAGGTAGTATTACCCACACAGGATGCCTACTTCAACATGCTTAACCAAGTCACGAAGCCTCTTGCCTGTTTTCTTCCTAGAGTGTAGCCAAAGGCAATGGCTTCTATTAAACTCCAAAATCCATAATTATATGAACAATGTCCTTCTGTCCCTGGCATTGGTTTCAAAATGGCAGCATAAAATAAATGCACACAGGGATAGTTCTTTTCTCTGACTCCTGGAGGAGAAAAAAAATCAAGACAGCTTCAGAACTTGACTTGAAGAGGTATTTGTCCTGGCTGATTCTTGAGGTGACTCCTGTTTGCCAATAAAGACAAGAAACAAGTTCGCTTGTGGATAGGAACAGGACGCTGTGTACCTGGGGCATCTCTAGGGTCATGTTAGCTTTATTCAAAGGAAAGTCAGGAAGCTCCTTGGAATTCCCTGGTCAAGTCATCTACTAATAATAAGTCAGCAAAACTATCCTGTGTTGAGAAGGTTCTACATCTGCATTTTATAGGGAGAAACAGCAGTCCAGAAAAGGTTTGTTATCAGTATAGTAATCTGGTAGTATGGTGATTATCTGCATTGATTTTGGAACCCAGAGTCATGAATCCAGCACTTACTACTCATGAGATCTTGGGTAGGTTTTTAACCTCTCAAAATGTTTCCCTTGAATCTAAATTTGGAATGACTACAATCTCTTTTCAAAGTATTAGATCTTATAGTGACCACTTCTTGACTTTTCTGCATATGTCTGGTACCTAAAATGATGTCTGGCGTGGAGAAAATGCGTGGTAAGTATTTAGAGAATGAATGATTAGCATAATGCCTAACATCTAGTAAGGGATCACTAGGTGATTATTGTTATTTCTATCCAAAAGTTATTTCTATCCAGGCCTTCATTGCCCCGAGAGTATGCCAGATCAGTCTTTCTTAGAGTTATCTCTTCCCTTCTGTGAATTCTTTCCCTTCCTTCCACTACCCATGAATAATCTTACCCTCTGTGCACTAACATGGCATTCCAATAGATTTCATCACTTAATTCATTGGATACCTGATTGTCTAAGCTTGAATGAGAAAAGCTTGAAGGTTGCTAATTATGAGAAAAGATCTAGAATATTCAAAAGCCCAACTTTTTGAGATCTACTGACTCTTCTAAACTTGTTTTTCAGCCTGTTTCTATTATAAACTATATCTGGCAGGCTGAACAACTCCGTATGCCCCAGAGTCCTGCCTTTCTTCATCCATCCATCATTTCTGTCCACTGTAATGTCATTACTCTTGTTCTTAGTCAGACCAGACTATGGCCAGTCTTCAAGTCCCCGAACAATAAAGCATTCCCTGACCACTCTTATCATTTTCCTCTGGATTTAACATTATTTCAAACTATGCCTCACATATGGCCTTTTCTTTATCTGAAAACATTTGTAACCATATTTTCATGCTACTTGTATTATTGATTTTCAAATAAGTGGGTCTTATTATTCCCTAGATAGGCACATTCTAGTGTTTTTGTAGCCATACGATTAAGCAAAAGGTTTCTCTGAGAATCCATTTCCTCAACTCTAAAATAGGAAAAATGAAATAGTATCTACATTTCTGGGTTGTTGTGAAAGTTATAACAATAAATATATTCTACTCTATGAAATGTTTTGCACATAGAATGTATTTCATAAATAGCAGGCATTGTTGTCAAATAGTCTTTGCATGTAATCTTTGAGTAAAAATGGGCAGACCATGTTCTAAGAACACTAGAAAATGGTTTTTCAGTTTATAAAAACAGCCTCACAGACAACTGACCATATATAATTCCCTACATACGAAGTGCTCAAGCTATATGTTAAATACGTAGGGGTTTATCATGACAGTACAAATCCTCCATTCCATCCTTAGCACCGCTTGTTATTTGTGTACAATCCAGCCAGATGTATTCTAGTCTGTTGAAGGTTGCTCAGACATTACTACAGGATTGGAGAGCACACAAGATTGTCATTACTGGCAGAACTTCTATGGAGAGCCCAGTGAGATGGCTTGAAGCCAACTGAGTCTATGAAAGAGCCACGGAGTGGTCAAACTACTAGAGAATCCTCACCTTCTCTTCCTTCCCCTTACCTCACCTCATCTCACTTTCTTGGTAGTTGTACCTGTTTTGATTAGGTTAGTTCCCATGCTAAACCTGAAAGCAAAAGGGCTGGGTCATGTTGGGGGGGGGGGGTTGGCCTTGTGCAGTTTGCTGTTGTGACTAGCATTGACACTATGTAATTGCCCAGCATGTTTGTTGAGAGCATTGATTCCAAAGGTCCAGAAAAATGATTGCAAGGTCTGAAAGAGATTCTGACAAAAACTCTTCTTGTTGAAATCACAGCCTCCCAGATCTGGCCCCAAACTTCCCAGAGTTTCCGTCTTCCAAGGCAGAGTAACACTTGTATACCCTGTACACAGTCTACATACTATGTAGTTTGCTTTTACTTTCTTGATGTGGGTAATAAACTCTTCAAAAGTTTTACGGCTTTCACTGCTGTGGTCAGCTGTTGGCATCTTAACACCAATCTCCTACCAAACATGACTCCACAGCCCTGAGCAATACTTGCAACATTCATTGGGTCAGTAGGCAAGAGGAATGCATTTGTCACAGCTAAACATACTCTCTTTTTTTGTTTATTTGTTTTTGTCAGTTATGGGACTTGAACTCTGGGACTGGGCGTTATCCCTGAGCTCTTAAGGTCAAGGCCACCACCTACGCCTTGAACCACAGTGCCACTTCCAGTTTTCTGGTGGTTAATTGGAAATATGAGTCTCACGTTCTTTAGTGCCCAGGCTGGTTTTGAACCATGATCCTCAGATCTCAGTCTCCTGCATAGCTAGGATTACAGGCATGAGCCACCAACCCCAACTAGCACATTCTTGTGTGTACTAGCAAGAAACAAAGCCGTTGCAGGATTTAAGGCATGTATCAAGCTTTGTCTGTTTTCTTCTAGTGGAGAAAAAATTAGGGCCCAAATCCTCTAGGCTCACAGAATCTGCCCTGTGTAAACTACTGAGCCATTTGCTTAAAACACATTTTGTGTTCTGGGTTCCTACTAAAGAAGCTCAAAATTGATCTGAAGGATTGGCTCAAGAATCTGAGTTTGATAAACTTTCTAACATGAAATTTAGAGGGCCCTGAGTTACTGACGACTAAATGTCCATGGCTCTTTGGGTTGTGGAACTATGAATTTGTTTTTCTTCATTACTCATTGGGTGGAGGAAACTGACTGCCAGTATTATTCTGATTTGAAAGAATACGTTTGTTAAGTTCTGTCACGTTTGTATTCATTCTTCAACACGTACATTTATTAAGTACTTTTGATGTGCCAGGAATAATACCAGATTCCTATTTATATATACCAAAGGATAAGACATTGTTCCTGAATTCAAGGAACTTCCAATCTTTAAAGAAAACAAATATGTGAAGTTAGTTATTAGAACAGTTAAGGAGGCTTATAAAGATAAGATGAACACAGGAAAAAGAGAGCAATTAGTTCTGCCTGGGAAGCATAACGGCTCCATGAATATTTTCCCATGGAGAATGATATGCAGGTGTTCACCAATCAACAAGTTCAACAAAGACAGCATTCTAGACTGACAGAAATTCTAAAACAAGACAGATTTTGGAGGCTGAAGATAGTTCCATATGGCTCAGAGTCAGGATGATGAGTGGAAGTGCGGGGAGGGGGGTAGTATAAGAAATGATTCCTGGGTAATGGGGCAGATCATAGATATCTACACTGAGGAATTTTACATACAGTTTCTTAGTTTCCTTAAAGTGTAGACCTCAATATTCCCATATACAATCCCTCAGCTGAGTCTGAATTTTATTACCAAATGGAAAAGGTGTACACTTTTATAAACATCCCAGATGAGCAGAACATCAAGACTAGTTTCCCATAATTTGAAACTTTGTAGACAGATAAATTATTGGAAAGATTACTTATTTCAGTGAATGATATTGATTAGTGGGCTTGAGAATGGCAAGCAGGATTCTAGGAAGTTAGATAAGTAGTCCAGAGTTAGCCTCCAGGTAAGAAACAATCAGCTAAGGTAGTGTATTCCTTGGACAGAAAGGATGAGGTAGATTGGGAGGTTTGCTTAAAAGGTAGGATTGATGAGAAAAAAAGTAATAAAACATAAAAAAATGACTTGAGAAAATATTTTTGTGTATTATAGGCTTCTGGGGTGAAGACTATTTGGTAGAACAAAGACACATTCTCTTTCATTGTAAGAGATCTTTCCCCTTCTTCTGTGTGTTTAGGTGAACAGGTAAGTCTACACAGTCAGTACAACTTGGGAACAATTGCATTAGGATTGGGAATAGCACAAGACATTGTCTCCATTCAGAAATATATTTCTTTTTTTTTTGCCAGTCCTGGGCCTTGAATTCAGGGCCTGAGCACTGTCTTTGGGCTTTCTCAAGGCTAGAGCTCTACCACTTGAGCCACACATCACTTCCAGCTTTTTTCCCTATGTATTTGGTACCGAGGAATCAAACTCAGGTCTTTGTGTATGTTAGGCAAGCACTCTACCACTAGCCATCCCCGAGAAATACATATCTGTCTACATCTCCTGGTAATGAGTTGGTTGAGCTATAGTTACTCGTAGATTTATGTTAATATGGACCCAGAAAAGAGAGGATGTTTTCTGAGATATTTATGTGTCCAATATGGCAGGTGATCATCTCAAAGAAGAAAATACATCATTAATTCAAGATTTTCTCTTTCTTACAGATTTAACCTGATCATGCTGTAGTTTTTTTCCTTGCTGATAAATTTACTAGATATTTCTAAAAGTCCAGAACTTACATGAAAGTATGAAAAATACATTGACTGTATATATTTTCTGAACTATAACTTTAGATGGTAACCCAGGAAATACCAGACACTGAATTACTCGTGTTAGAATAAAATTGAGTCCACTAAGATCTACCATCTTCTGAATCTCAATATTTGTTTCTGGTAGAAGAGTCTTTAATCTCTTTGTAGACTGAGAGAATTTCTCAAGCCTCTTTGTTTATAGAGGAAGGAAAGGGAGTGTAGCATCTGCTTTATCTCCTGTTTTCTATTGCTAAATGCTTCTACATTTCAAAACCAGAATGATGCCTTCACACTGTAAACTGATGTGTCATTCTTCTACTCAGAACATTTTAGTGGCCTTTTCCTGTCCGGTATTAAACCTGCATGTCTTGTTTACGTAATTATAAATTTTGAGAATCAGAAATTATACCTTATTAATATTGTTTTTCATTTTGTGTAAGCATAAATATTTTAGGTAACCACTGAACAGATACATTTAATTGGTTGATTCATACATAGCATAAGGGATATTTGTTATTTTTTCATATATTTTTATTGTAATTAATAAAAGGGTTACATGATATTTGCAAAATAGATGGTGCATTAATTCCCATACATTGATATCCTTTCACATGTCTTGGTCCCCATTTCCCTCCCCCCACCCCGACCCCTCATCTTGTTTTCCCCCATTCCTTATCCAATTTCAAATAACCAAATACAAATATACCCGATATATCAGGTAACAAAGTGAGATACTGTAACAATATGAGATAACCAAGGGACAGCAAAAGAGATGTGAGATAACGTAGTACCTTAAGAACAACAATCATTCTTTATATGGCTTATGTTTCTATATCCTAGAAATCCTTTCATTCAGCATTCTACTATATGGCCTTTTAGGGATACTTGTTATTTTAGTTGGTAGTTAGAATTCTAGTTGATGTCAGATTTTCCAGTCTTCATTCAAAATGAAATGCAGTATCCACCACAAGAAATCATGATTGAGAAAATAATAAATCTTGTTTCAGAGCAAAAAGAAAGTTAGACTGAACATGTTTTTTTTAAACTTTGAAAACTCTGTCTTGTTCTCAAAATCATAGTTCTCAGTGGATCTCCTATTTTACAGCTGAAATAATCATTTTCTGTGGAGTGTTATTACTTACACTATCTTTTCAGTTGAGAACAAATTGTGTTTCACCAGCACATATTTGCAGTCTTTCAAAATAAGTCATCTTGGTAGAAAATGAAAATGTGACTTTTATAGTATGTACAGGTATTACCATAAAAGGAGGTATTACCAGCCACAGCTGCCTACCAGGATTTCTCATGGCTATTTCTGTGGACCAGCTTTCCACAGTGATGTGCAGATCTGACAAAAGCTTTGCATAGTGCCAACCTACAGAGTTATATGACCAAGAAAACAAGACAAACAAAGAAAAGTAATCTTATTTGCTTGCATTCTGTCCCTCTGTTTTTCCTTAGGACATTTACAGAAAACATGATTCATCTATGCATGTATGTATGTATGCTATCCCTGAACTCTTCAGCTCAAGGCTATCACCCTACCCCTTGAGTCCCACTTCCTGTTTTCTAGTGATTAATTGGAGATAAGAGTTCTTTAGTGCCAGGGCCGGCTTTGAACCATGATCATCAGATCTCAGCCTCTTGATTGGCTAGGATTATAGGCATGAACCACCATGCTCGGCTCATCATTAACGTTTTTAATTAAGCACTTTCTTTCCTCATAAGACATCCTTATTAGAGAACAATTGGAATAAAAAGGTAGGACTAGGGGCAGGGAATATGCTAGATTTAGTATCTGCAATTGAATTCTGAGATTCAGGTGGAATAGAGGGCTGTAGGATTTTACTTTAAACATTCTAGTGTGTGGAATCAGAAGATTTGTGGGAAGTAAGAGAGGACAGGTTGGGTACATACTCTCAACCCACATTGGGAGTTGGACAGTAATGAAACACAATTCCAGAGGCTAAGCTTTGATTTTAAAATAGCTATGGCTTTGGTACAGCAAGAGGGGTTCTGAAAAGTTTAGCCTCCTTTATTGTTATCACCTTTACTGGAAAGTGGAACCCTAGTGAAGGGGTACCCTAGAAATTATCTAGGCATTTCCCAGAACTTAGAGGTCATCAGGATACTCTCATATCAGAAAACAGACACCATGTGGTTTCTTTATCAGAGCTCTTGATCTTTCTCCTGTGCTCTGATTGGATCCAATTCTCCAGGGCATTCAGAATTCTTTATGCAATTCCAACTTCTCTTAATCATCACTGCTTCATTCATGCTCGTAATCTCTACATATTACACACAAAACTATACTGACCTACAATTTTTGTTTATGTTCTTCTTTGGAAGAATCTTTTCTGTGCATGGAATATTCTGGAGACTCATCTTTTCCTTCTGAGTTTTGTCTCATGGATCCTTGAAGGCAAAGATGGAGAACTATTTTGCATATCCTACAAAGCCAACGCATATGGAAATTACAATAACCAGGCTAACTTAGAGTGACATGGCTTGAATGCTGTAGTCAGAAATCAATGAATTGGAACAGGTAGCGCATCTTCTCTTATTTTAGTTCTTAATTTACTTACATGCTAAATGGATTCTATTATTTGTTGTGTCATGGGCCATAGTGGTATTCGGAAAACAGAAAAAACAGAAAAGGGTGTGAACTAGACATATCTCCATCTTGGTATCAAAGTATGATCAGGACCTCTTCCACATTCCATATTAAGAAATTTATATCATTTCTAAAAGTTATCAAATGAAATACTTTAATATTTACCAAAGCCTAATGGCATACAGAAGTCTAAAGTACAAAGCAACAAGACTATGTTGATAACAGGAAATGCATAGGCTTCCTGCTGTCAGAAATTTTAAATCAACATTGTTTTGGACATTTAAGCAAATGTGGTAAGATTTTTTAAAAGATAATTGGTATAAACATTGGAAGATATTCAACTTTTTTATCTAACAATATGATTAGATACCCAGAACCACCCCTGAGACTCCAGAAACAGCAGCAACTAAAATTAATAAGAACATTTGGTAGGTGTTTGGATACAAGATAATTATAATGACTCATAGAAAACTATATTCATATATATATACATATATATATATATATATAATTCTTAGCAACTGTGAAGTACCATACAGAGCCACACTAACAAATGAAACTTGGAAACTCAAAAACTTCCCATAATTGAAGTTGATTTGTACCTTATGAAAAGTAGTAGAGTCAGGTGCAGTGGAAGAAAGCTCATTCCACTGGGTCATTCAGGAGTTTTTAACTGATACAGAGACTGACATTTTAAAAGTCAAGACTTTCAGGGTTATTTGGGGGAATAATATGAAACTTTTAACTATAAACAGAAAGCTTTGGATATTTTAGAATCACGCCTAAGCCCAGTATCCAGTACTTTGTGTCACTTTCTGCTTGTTTTAATCAGTCTCTTGGAACCATGTAGATGCTCGGAGACCTTGGGAATATAGTCCTTGGAGATACTGGATAACCATTTCCCAGGAGTAACTTCAATATGGAGAGAAATGAGGGGCTTTTTCAGGTGGGTGGTTTTCCATCTATGTTGTAGGTAGGCATTGTTCTTCATTTTACAGGTAAGGAACTGAGGCACAGAAAAGTTAATGAACACTTCCAAGTTCACATATGTCTTAGTAGCAGCTTTCCATATGAACACTCTTATTCAGAGCCTATGGTATTAACCGCTAAGCTATATTATCTACAAAAAACAACTTACAATTTTTTCTCTCTAGAAATATGCACCAAAGAAATGAAGACAGGGCTGGGAGTTTGGCCTAGAGGTAGAGTGCTTGCCTAGCATGCATGAAGACTGGGGTTTGATTCTTCAGTATGCATACATAGAAAAAAGCCAAAAAGTGGTGCTGTGCTCAACTGATAGAGCTTTAGCCTTGAGAAAGCCCAAGGACAGTGCTCAGGTGCTGAGTTCAAACACCAGGACTGGCAAAAAAAATGAAGACAGAAAACAAAAGCTATTTATATTTTCGCAGAAACTATAGTAGGTATAGATTTAACAAGAAAAATGCAAGTATATACATGAAGGAAAGTATAAAATGCCATGGAAGAACATAAAAAGCCTGTGGAAAATGAAAAAGGTATTGTATATCCTTGGATAAGAATAGCATAATATGGCAATTTTCCCAGAATTAGTAACAAAGCAAAGCAAAAAAGTTCAGTTCTTAATGAGATAGAAGTTTATATAAGTAAAAATTTCCTCCATATTTGTGTGTAAAAACACAATATTTGGGGAGGTCATCCTGCCAGATATTAGAATATACTATAATCAAATAAAAATGGAAATGTCAAAGAATTAGATAGAATAAAGAATCCTGAAAGAAACTCCAGCATATATTAAAATTTAATAGATGTTAGAGATGCTATTTTAGTTCAGTGGGAGAAAGTATGAATTATTAAACCAGTGGTGGTAGTTTGACTGGTGGTTATGTATGGTGAAGAAAATAACATGAGTCTTTTATATTATATCATCTACAAAAATGCATCCCAGATGCATCAAAGACTTAAATGTAAATAAGAAAAACATAAAATTCTCAGTTAAAAAAAAACCAAAACAAGGAGAGTTCCAATTATATGTAATCAAAAGCCAGGAAGAACTCTATAATGTACACCAGGAAGACTAGAAACCATTTAAAAACAAATAAACATACTTGCTTATGTAGAGATAACTTTTAAATACCTTCTGCTTAGCAAAAGAAACACCAATAAACAGACAGTATATGGGAAGAAAATTAAATGTTCTTGCAAATGGACAAAAAAAGAAAAAATACCACTAGACAGATAAAAATGCACCACAAACATGAAAAAGCAATTTAAAATTTATAATTAATTAAGTTTATTATCTGTATCTACACAAAGGAATTTCAGTCCAATATGTCATTGTGAGCAGAAAACATATTTGCCACCTTTCTTTCATCATTCTCCTTGGTCCCAACCCCACCCATGCCCTGAAGTTACCTGGTTCCATTTTTACATATCTGACTTGAATCTTGGGAGAGGATTTGTCCACCCTTCCTCTCTCTATCCTTCTATTTGCTGCTTAGAAAAAGAATTTAAAGTATCCATCATATGTATTTAAAACTTCTCAGTATTACCAGCAGTCGGGGAAAGACAAATTAAAGTAACAATGAAATATCACATACCTATCAAACTGGTAAAAATTGTAACAGCCTTTCTTATTCATTTCTGATGGAGAATTTAAGTGTACATTCATAGAATGCCGATAGAAGTATGAGTTGTTATGTCTTTGGGGAAAGCAATCTGGAAATATTTGTTTGAAAGTACACATACCATTTGACCTAGCAATTCCACAGAAATCAACAAATCATGTCTTGGAAAGTAAGTGGTTCAATCCATCAGAAAAACAAAGTGCACTTGTGATCTGGAGTATTTTTGAAGAATAAAAAGGAAGCATTTGTTTGATGGGTCTCCTTTTCATCAGTGAAGGTGGTTTGCATTTGAAAAGCCAAAGCTGATATGTCCCAGTGACTTAGTAATTAGAGGCAAGTTACAGAAAATTGAAGAAGTGCTCTCTTAGTTGGTCCAAATTTAAAGTGTTTAGATCTCTGGGAAAATGAGTGGAAAATGTCTTCCCCATTGAACTTGGGGTAGAAACAAATAGCATGTGCCAGAATTTTCTCTGATATCTTCCCAGAGATCAGGAAAGGGTCGCATTTGGGGTGAGAGCACAATGCAAGGATGTTACAAAAAAATTATAGACCTCTCTGTCAGTGGCAGACAGTTACAGTCATGGCTCCATCCTATTCACATTGTATTAACATGGTGTCGTTGCACACTATTGCTGGACTTAGTAGTGTGGCTTAAATATAGGTAAACAGGAGGAGACTTCAAGGTTTCATGTATCTGGGCTTGCTTTCACTTGCTGTCCTTGGAACACTGAGACCATTAGAATAAGAACAAGCTTGTTTGGGCCATGAAGAATGAAGGCATTTATCCTCACTAAAAGAAAAGAAAAGAAATGAATGAGGTATTAACAAGTAGCTGATGGAAGATGGCCTAACTGGTCAATCCAAATCACGAGAAACATCCCGGTGGACCTAGTCCAACCTGTCAACCCCTAAATCTTAAGCTAATAAATAGCTTTTCTTTCCAGGTATGATTTGTTATATAGCTAAGTGGCCATATAATAGGAGGTGGCCCTTCTACAACTTTTAGAATTTGAGCATCTGTGATTTCAAATGAAGATTTACATGAATATAATCAAGCATACATTTATAAAAATGACTATGATTAAAGGTGTGATATACCAGGAAGGAGCCGAAAAGAAAGTCAAAAGCTTACATTAAACAATAAGAATGCCTAATCAAGATGATTCAGTCCTTTAAATGAAAACAAGTAAATACAAAATAAAAGCATTGACAAGTGTGGATGCTTGGATTGTTCGAATAATGGTGTTGGATTATAAGCATGTATAATTTCTCTAATACTCAATTAATGTAGTTCTAATGACAACACATTGTATATAAAAGCAGGAAGATTAGCAAACTGAACCATTTTTTTAAATCCAAGAAATATTCAATTAGTTTAAAGTAATACCCATGATATACTGTGTGGGAATTGTTTTAGATATGAGACAGGCAATGGAGGATCTAAAAAATTACGGTTAGTGTAGATCAACCCAAATGAAATCCCATGCCCAGTGAAACAGAAATTATGATTATGAGTTTCTCCTGAGCTTTATTTTTCATTATTGTCATCCATGAGAAGTCATTTACTTCTCAGCCCAACATATTGTCTTGTTCTTAAAGCATCTGTTCGAAACATCTTCATTAAGTGCCTCAGGTAGATTCTGGAAAGGAAGAACTTTTTGTTGAAAGAATGATGCATCCGTGTATTTTTTTCTCCCCAAAAATACTTCTGAGGGAAACTATCACTGTACATTTATCTACACTAGACAACCCAAAGCACTAGCCATAGCCATCTACTGAAGCCTCAGTTCTATAGTGAGATGGTGTGTAGTATTCGCTCTGTACTGATGAGAAAGGTTAACCTCAGCGAGTTGAACAGCAGAAACAAGGCTTTTGTCCTTTCGAGGTTAAGATCTCCAAATACAATCTCAGTCAACTACACACCTAGAAATCTCCTTCTTCCTTGGCTTTGATTTGGCTCCCAAACACATTGTTTTGAAAAACTCAAGGAGAAGCCCCACGGTGCTCCAGCTTACAAGTGTCAACCCTGCCTGCTATTCTAGTGAGTTCATGCTCTCTTTATTTACACCACCTCTGGTGCTCTTGCTCTCCTGCCCTGTGCTTCCTAGAGAGCTCTGTGACATCTACGTTATACATCCAATTACATAAGTAGGGAAGTAATCGAGTTGTTATATTAATTTGCACTGCATTTGCAAACCTAAAAGTTTCTTTGAGAACAAAACAAAGGAGCACAGAGAGTTAGGTTTTAATTTTTAGAAACGCACACCATGTTCCTCCACAAATCTAATTTTCTAGATTAATGAATTGTATCGGATATTGTAAATTAGAAATTACTTCTACAGCATGGAAAACAATGTGACTAGGTTGACGACACTTATTGAAGAAGACATAGTAGAGCCTGCATCTCTCTCTCACATTCTAGGCTACAGCTTTGTGTTTTCTAGGCTTTGTGGAAACTGGATCTTTGCCATTAGAAATCTTCCCTTGGTCTTTACCTCAGGATTTAGGTTTCCCTTTTATCTCATCTTTTTTAGAACCTTAAAAAGAGAAGAAACTTGAGAGAGATTGCTGAAATACTAAAGCACTCAATCCAACCATTGTATCCACAGTGCTGATTCAATAATTTCAATATTAGTATAGTATTTTATAGTTCATAGCATCATTGATGCCAAAGCACAAATACCTACATTATTTCAATTTGATGCACATAGCTATCAAAAGCATTTACAGGAAAGAATATGGTTAAGTAGGGACAAATCTAGCATTTGTTTTCCATTGTACTATCACGAGCATCTTGGCAGATAGCTTAGGAGATTTGCTGACCACAAAAGGATGAGAAGTTGGGGACACATTGTTTTTTCCAACTCAATTCTCTCTCTTACACAGTCTGTAAGGTGAGCTTATGAGAGCCCCATTGAATTTTTCTTGCCCCTTTGCAAACCACTTTTGCCCCATCTTGGAGAAATGGTAGGAAGCATCAAGGGAAGGATATGAGACTACTGGTTCTTTTCTCAGCCTACCAAGTACTGTTTATAGTCATTGCATGAGCTCCAATGTCTTAAAATAGGACCAAGGTGCTAGTGACATAATTTCAATGTGGCTACTCAGCAGTCTGAGATGTGAGGACTGAATTTCAAATCTAGCCTGGACAGGAAGGTCCATGAGGCCCTTATCTCAAATTGACAACCAAAAAGCCAGTGGAGCTGTGGCTCAAGAGATAGAGTACTAAACTTGGGCAGGAATTCAGAGGTAGCATCCAGTTTCTGGGTTCAAGCCCCAGGACCAGTACACACACACACACACACACACATAAACACATGCGTGAACATATACACACAAACACACACAGTGAATATATATGCCTTTCACTAGTTTTGTGGTGATACAATGACATATTGGATCTAAAAGCCATTTGTGAACTATTAATTTTTCCATTAATATAAAAGTGAAGTAGAAAATATGACAGGGAGAATTCTGTTCTCTCTGAACTCCTTCAGGAGTGGAAACCTTGTTTATGAAGTTTTATTTGGATATTGATGACACCATTCAAAGGCCATACAATATTAACCATACAGACAGAAGGCTATGGGAAGATAAGAAGAATATGAAACACTTGTGGCCCATGGGCTGATGGTTCCCCACTGTTCCACCTATGCTCTACAGTCAGGCCATCTTATTAAGACAGTTTAGATATAACAGATTCCAGCACAAGCAGCTATCACAGAAGCAACAGTGACCTTAGAATGAGAGACTTCCAGCTTAGTTTCAAGGTTCAAGCATAGAACACTTTTCCCTACCTAGATTTTTTAACTGATGATTTTGAGAATAGAGCCACTTGCCTGCACTTATGGAGTGAATTTATTCTGATTTCCTGATAAGATCCTGATACAGTTCTCAGGATATTCCTGGTTGTTAAAGTTGTATTTTCATTTGTGCATGTCTTATATCCCAAAAGAGTTGGTCAACTGGTTCTCTGAGAACAGGATCAGTACCTCGAGAATGAAGCTGAGGTATTGTTATAAGTGTTGACAGATAGCAAACAAACCAATCAATCCTGGTAGCTTAACTCAGTAATACCCGGTTTAGGCTTTCCTTCACTTAGTGACTTCAGGATTCACCTGTCCTGTCTGTGACGTCATAAACTTATGTGTATCTCCCTAGCTTGGCATGGCATTGAAGGGAAGAGTGAAGGGATCCAGGCAAAGAAGAAATGTTCTCATCCAGACATGACTCACAATTTTCACATTTTAACTTCTCATAACTCACTTATTTGGCCCCAGAACAATGGAAAGGAAGGTATAGAAATATGAAGATCACATGGGTTTAAAAATCTCTTTTAGTGCATGAGGTCTTCACAATATGGAGATCTGTAAACCAAAGAGAATTGGCTCAACATTTCTGATTCTTACTAGCTTATGGCCTGAAGTCTTAATTTTACATATGTAGTAGATTTCAACTTCAGGATTGTTGGGCATTTAACTGAGGTAATAGCTATGATGAAGATGATGTGATGGTGAGAAAATGGATAGCCGATAGTGTTTGAGTATATTACAAGCCAAATGCTAAGAACTTTGCACCCATAACTCATTTAATTCATAAAATATTCCGGTAATGTGCTTACTAAATAATCTTAATTGACAGAAGAGCAGTTTCTCCACAAGAGTAAAGCCATATCCACAGCAACACCTAACTAGAAAATGGTAGCCTGTATTTGAAATCATAGCTATCTGAGTTCAAAATCTGGGTCCTTTCCACAATATTGAAAATATGGTCTCTGAGACCATATGAATACTTACGTACCTGGAAATTCTTGACTATGAGAAGAATCAAGATTGCACTGGTAACCATGCACGTAGGAGCCGTACATTACTCTTAAAAGTTTGCCTATGATACTCTAATTATTTTGATTTGTTCATTTTGAAGTTAAAAATATTAGTTAAGTAATGTCCCAGAGTCACACAAAGGAGATTCTTACTAGAGTTACCAAGGTGATCTAAACCCAATCTGAATATTTTAATTATTTTTTCTTAAACACTCCCTATTAAAATGTACTCCATGAAACATTTCTAAAAGACTTTGAGTCATGCAGATAGAGGAATGATATAGTTAGTTATGCTTGATAATGATCATTTGTTTCATTCCCTCCCCCGATGCTCAATACCTTTTTGGAGATTCACAATGTACAATTATTATTTCAGCTCTCAGAAACTCTGTACTAGTGAAATCCAATGATTCCTTGACAACAGCATCCTGAATCTTTGTTTCTGGCATTTGGAAAGCCTAGTTCTGTGGACTCTAACTGGGAAACCCATGTATTCAAGAAAAGAATCAAGTTAGTTATGAAAAATGTTGCCACAGGGAAACAAACTACGGGCAACAACTGGATGACAATTTAGTATAGCTGTACTTTTCTCCATGTAAGCACAAAGAATCATCTCCTTCGTACTTGATGGGCTCATCCAGCAATTTAGAGAACATTTAGTCCATCCTCCTATGATGCCAAATCTATGAAACACAGACATGCTTGAGATGCTGTTAGAACAAACTTCCTTGGTCAAATGGAGATTTGGGGCACTTCCTGGCAGGAGGCACCGTCCTTCTACATGACCTGCAAAGCACACGTTGTCCTCAGATTCTGTGGCAAATGAGCACAAGCATGAGCAGTCATTTCTTCCTGGGGCCCTTCAGCTTATAGAGAATGAGCACAAGAAAGAAAAAGAGTTTGCTCGGGGTCAGATCAAGTAAGAGAGAGGGGATGGAAGAAATAACAAATATCAATGCATTATTTATCTCCATTATGACTTAGTGAAAACAGCATCATTTCATTGACTTCTCACTTTTAAATAAGCTAGCAAGAAGGCTAACAGTCTTTTCTTCAGTTCTCCGGGGACACTGCGAATGAGTTTGTGGCATTTGTATTTGATTAACTCAGAGAGTTTTCCTTTTGTTTTTTCTGGATGACACAGGAGGAAATCAGACTATCTTAAGTTAAGCTCAAGACCGTTGACAGATCTATAATCATGTGCTGATTATTTCTTTCAACATAGAAGCTTTAAAAAATAGAGCAAGAAGAGGACAGAAGGTAAAATGCTAGCTCTACAATACCCCCTGGAAATCAGATTCAATCAGGAAGGGTGTCAGAGGTATTACCATTTTTGAAGAGAAAGCTTTCTCTGAAATGTAGGCACACTTTCCTTAGTGCTAGGTATAATCTCAAACCAAGGGTATTAATTAACTTTTATACAACTCCAGGACTATAAATCTATAATTTATACATTTGAATATGTATCAAGACTTTGTATTCTGATAGCCAGATTTCAACACAAAAAGTGAGTGATGCTAATGCTGATTCTCTACAGACTCAAATGGGCTGAATGGTAGCTAGGTGCAAAGGATGAAAAGATCTTGTGGCCAGAGGTAAAATGGTATCCCAAGTAGTTTGTAAGTACTGTACAAAAACTGTGGTATAATGACTGGGGTAAGATGTATCTGCAATCACAGACCAGTAATACATAAAAGAAATAAGCCATGAGAGGACAAGAATTGAGGAGTGTGGCTTGTAATGAGAATAGCGGTGGATACAAGTGTTATAATTCTTTCTTCAAATAGAAATGGTGGTTTTGATTTCTCACCAATCTCAGGGCATTCCATTTCTGGAAAGACTCAAAAAAGTTGTGTGCTTTTATCTTGCTTTTGAAAATCCCTATTGTCTACATTCAGCAACTAGAACTGGAAAGAGGCTAATGAGAAAGTACCAATTTCCAGCCTGAGTCAAGAGCTCTGTGGAAAATCTCTTCCCAGGATGTGAGAACGGGGGTCCCCCAAGGCTTATCATGGTCTAGCATCCCAGATAAGTGTACATTACAAACCCCAAACCTCTGGCTTATTGTGACCCCCACATACCATCTAGAATGGGAAAACAGATCTAGAGGGAACCCGGGAGGTGAAGGAAGAGGAGTTTGATACAAAGAGCATCAACTTGACCCTGGCCAAATCCTGGCTTTGTTACCAAGGGTCAAGAACTCTTTTCTTATCCATACTAGCAAGCTCCTTAGTGAGAGACTGTATGTTTTCAATTAGAAAACCTTGATGTCTCCATCACAGTGGTGCACATGTGTTACTGCTAGTTTCTTCTGCTGTCTCCAAGAGTTCATGGCCGAGTCTGAAGCCTGGGAGTGGGGGTGGAAGTAGGGGTGAGGGGTTCAGGCATGAAGGCCACTTACACTGGCAGCAATGTAAAGAAAACACTCACTGCTGCTGGTGCTCAAGGTGGGCACAGTCTGGCGAGCTAAGCAAGCATTGCATAGTCATGGCGGCACATTGTCATAAACAGAATAGGGAAAATAAGCAATCCTAACCTGGCCATGGAATAACAGCTTCTGATTGGTCAAGAATTGGTGGAAAATCTACAGATTCCCCCTTCATGTGGACAGGTTAAAAAAAAAGAAATAAGCAGGCATGATGGGTTGGTTTGTAGTGTACGAGCTGATCTCTTTTCTCAGATCGGTGGCTGTTGATACCAACGGTTCTTTTCTTTTTTCTTGTTTTCTTCTTTATGTTGGTTGTAGGGCTTGACTCTGAGCCTGGGCACTGTCCCTGAGCTCTTCAGCCCAAGATTAGTCCTCTACCACTTTTGAGCCATAGTATCACTTCCAGTTTTCTGGTGGTTAATTGGAAATAAGAGTCTCATGGACTTTTGTACCTTGGCTGGGTTTGAATTGTAATCCTCAGATCACAGCCTCCTGAGTAGCTAGGATTATAGGTGTGAGCCACCAGCTCAAGGTTTCTTAGCAACTGCTTTCAACCATCTCTGTTCACCACAAGAGAACAAATGAGAAGATACTTCCAGATAATCTTGCTTATGATCATGTGCTAAGGTGGCCTCCTATCTATAAAAGAGACTTGAATAGAAAGTCCTACAAAATAGATGGTGTTGAAAGTTCCCAGTCACAAACACAGCTTCTCACACCACTGGGGAGTTCATGGCTGCTCTGATACACAAACATCAATTAAAATAATTATTCATAAATTACCATTTCAATCCACTTTTTTAATACAAAGCAGCACTAAACTTCTGCAGATTCTGCTCAGAGCTATTATTTATGAGGTGATATTAATTACAATGCCAGCTGGGTAAAACTCTCTCAAACCAATTTTAAAGCCGTCAGTCTCCTCTATCCCCTACTTTCCTCATCTCTCTCCCTCCCCCACTCCCATAACTCTTTGCTCATTTGCTTATTTACTCTGCAATTTACTTATTTATTCTATTTGCAGTCTCTCTTTGCTAGGTTGTAAACTCCACAAGTTTCAGAATCTTACTCTATTTTGTTTACTACTTTAATTTTATATCAGAAAAGATTGGGTTAACAAAGAAGATGATTAGAATCAAAATAGTGTATTCACAACTGAAATCTGTTAAAAGTTTTTGGGTACATGGGGAAGGGTAACAGGGGATGAGAGTGTAATAGGGGATGAAATTGTTCAACAAATATTGTAATCATATTTGGAAAAGTACTTTAGTTAAGCTCATTGACATGGTATATGCTTTGGAATTTTTCATGATGGTCATTTTTGTCATCAAGACCTCATGTTGGACATCAACATGAATCAGCAAACAGAAAGTCAGAACTACACTTAAATCTGTCTCTTCATTTCAATACTGACACCTTGGAAAAGTATGTGTTTCTAGCCTTAGAAAATTGAATCTTAGCTGGGTTTTGGTGGTTTATATCTGTAATAATCATAACTATTCAGGAGGCTGAGATCTGAAGATAGAGGTTCAAAGCCAACCCAGACAGAAAAGTCCATGAGACTCTTATTTCCAATTAACTACCAAAATGCCAGAAGTGGAGCTGTGGTGTACTACAGTATTGAGCTACTCTTGAGTTACTACTAGTATTGAGCTAAAAAGTTTGGGGGAAGTGTCCAGGCCCTGAGTTCAAACCCTAGAACCAGCATATATACATACATACATACATACATACATACATACATACATACATACATACATGCATACATACACACATACATAGTATTGAGTAGAATGGGACATGATGGATGAAGGCTCAAATTTGTCATCTCCGCTATATTGGAGGTAAATATATAAGTATCTGTTCCAAGATATCCCAGGAAAAAGCGAGATTCCATGTCAGAAATCCAAGCTGATTATGTTTGTATAAATCTGTAATCCTGGTTACAGGGAAGGTGGTATCAGGAGGATCATAGTGCAAGGCTGGCCTAGAGCACAAAGCACAAGTCTCTATCTAGAAAAAAATAAAACAACAAGGGCTTTGTATATAGCACAAAGGTAGAACACTTGGTTAGCAAACAGAAGTCTCTAATCCAAACCCAGCCCCTCCAACAGCAAAATAAATAAATAAATGAGTTAATTAAAAAGTATTAAGTAGCTTATTCATGGGGAATCTTTTTGAGACATATTCGAGATGAGCTTAACTGAACCCAAAATTGTAATTTTACCACAGTGACTCAGCCTTGCGCTTCAGATTTAAAATCTGGGTTCTCTGAAAGGTTGTAATAAGATTAATGTGATTGAGGCCTGTGATTTCTTCTCAGAATGTTTGACAATCAACGCAAAGAACTTTCCCATCTCTCCAATCTTGTAAAGGGGAACCAGAGATGTAATAACGAAGGAACTTAGCTAGTATGTCATTTAGAGTGACAGCAAGAAGACACAAAACCAGCTTTCCACCTTCTCTATCCGAGCTGCTTCTGGGTAGACCCACATGCTCATAACTCAGAGTTGCTTTTGTCATCCACACAGACACAGAAATTCATGCCAAAAATAAACATATTCTCAATGGGGAGCCATTTCCAGATTCATATTGAAAGGTCAGAACTGAAAACACAGTAGCAAAACAACCACAAACATTCTAGTATCTGGCACAGCTACAGATGTAGAAACACGTTTCCGCCCCATCCCAAATCTGCATTCAATAACCAGCTCAGGAAGACAGGCTTTTCCCCATAAGGCTGTAGGAACTCAGACTACCCATCATTTCCAGCAGCCACACTGCAAAACTAGTCAGCTCCAGAGATAATAAGGCAAAAGAAAATGGCAGCTTTCTTACAGGATAATCTGGGAGTTTAGAAGTTATAGGTAATAATGATTAGGTAGTAAAATAAAAAAGGGAGAAGAGAAAAGGAAATAAATAAAGCAAAATGGCAAAGAAAAAAGAAGCCATACAGCATGAATGTATAAAGAGTAGTAATGATAGAGAACACAATAAAATGAATACAGAGAAAGAAAACAAAGAACAAACTCATCACCATCATCATTTCAGCAGCAGCAGCAGCACTGCCACAGCAACAAAAACATACCAGTCCAGCAAGTGCAAGAGGATAAGCTACAATCCCAGTACCACAGCACAAAGAAAACAAAAAACTACTGTGGTTTTATTGAAGAATGTTGAGCAATCTCCTATCTCCTCTTCTAGCATGTTATTCTCCTTTAAAGATAATATTTTCACTGGCTGACCTAGCATTTAAAATGGTATCTTTTTTTGTCTCTTATGTTGAGTTAGGTTTAGAAGAATAAAAGTCACATGCTTTCTCTCATACATATACAGACACATGCGGTGATGTGGGCTGTGTGTGTGTGTGTGTGTGTGTGTGTGTGTGTGTGTGTGTGTGTAACTGTAATTGTGAGACTGGGTATATTAAGTTGAGGGGAGAGGATGATAGAGGGTGTGCAATACCAAAATACATTCTATCTGTAAGTGAAGATAGCAGAATGGCGCTCACAAAGAGCTGGGTAAGAGAGCTCAGAGGACTGAAGAATAATGTCTGGAACACTGTAAGATTGGTTTGGTTTAGAGGACTAGAGGGTCCATTTCCTATGAAAGATCTTCTTGATGGACATTTCTGAGTCTTCCAGTGGCTATGAAAACCACAAACCAACCTCATCTGCCTGCCTTAAACTATTAATCCAGTTTGATCTGTCTGGTTAAAGAATTAGCCCTAGAAGAGGGTGGCTATTCAAGACCCTGAGGGTGTACAGAAAACCCATATTAGAAATACAGAGAAACAGACTTAAAATCATAATCACAAGCTCTTGTGGTGGCTTCAAGGGTGATCTTGATCTCTTAACCTCCCAGACATGAGAAACTCCCCACTGAGCCTGTGGCCATCTCCCCATGGGCCAGGCTGCTCTCTAGACTCACAGGAGTTGCATCCCAAATGAGGGACTGCAGCATTTCCTGCAGATTCCCACTGAGATTTCACTGAGATTCCCAAGCTGGACCCGTGGCTAGGGGCAGGATGATGCTAAACCTCAGGACTCTCCATTTTGATGTACAAGGTGTTTCCATGTTGTATGTATTCATGCACTTCCATTGGTCCTCAGGTCCTTCCTGCAAACTCACCAGCATTTCTTCCAACCACTTCCAGATTCCAGATTCCAGATTCCATCCCTGATTTTGTACACTCTGGCATTTGCTGGCTGCTTGAGATATTGGTGTCATGAACACTATGGCTATGGCCAGCGCTGACTTCCTTCTGGAGAAAGGAGAGAGCTGGATGAGATCACATATCTGTTTCTTCTGTTGTGTCTATGAGGAAAGAAGCTGAGATGCCACTTAGCCACCATCTTGCTCCCCCATCAAGCTTGCTCAGTTTTTCTTATTGTGAGGATGGGCATGGTAGTTCTAGCAGGCTTTATTTGTTGTAGCTGAGACTAGATGTCATTCTTGTTTGTGTAGGATAGCAAAAAAAAATCTCATCTTTAAATACCAATGAGGTGGAAATAACCATAAACCCAAAACACACAGAAGGAGAAGGAATAATGCAGGTGACCTCTAAATCTTACCAGCCAATTTGCCAGTATGAGGAAAAGGGCCATGCTTCAATAGTGACAGAGCAACTCCTATTTGAACCTACTGCAGGAAATACTGGGTATATATGATTAGTTGGATGAATTGAAGTAATTATTTTCATTATTACTAATTTTGATCATGAGAAATCAAGGTACTTGTACCCAATCTGTTTCCAGTATCCATACCAAGACCCAACTTATAAGAGAAATCGGTGTGGGTATCCTTATTTTACCTCAAGAACAAAATTTTCCAAAGCAATAGCAAGGCTTGAATAATTACCAAACATCATTTGTCAAACTGAGTACATTAGCCAAAATATCCAACCCTCAGCAGGAAATATTTCCGCCCAAATTATCTGGATAATTTATTCAGTCTCCCACTTGGCTTTCCCTGTGGCTTCCTACAGTCTTTGTGAGCTGGTGTTGCTGTAGATAGGCCTGTATTTGGCTCAGGGGTAAAATGCAGGAAGTGGGGGTGGTAAACCCTGAAAATCCAGTGCTAACAGCCCCTGGCACTATTCTCTGGGACGTCCAGTTGGGTTATTTGCCTCAGAATGTAAGGAAATAATAACGAAAAAAAGAGAAAACTGAACTACACGTCATAGTTCTCTTTTAAGCACATTTCACTACCTGAAGTTGTATCTTATTTTTCTTAATATTCTCACATTTGATTTTCTTCTCTTTCAAATGTGAGTTTTCTATAAGTGGGGGCTATCTCTGCTTTTCTACAAACTGGAAATATGACATAGAGTTGATGTTTACTAAAAATGTAATAAATAAAAGAATACTTCAGCTGGGTGCCTATAATCCTAACTATTCAATAGGTTGAGATCTGAGGATTGTGGTTCAAAGCCAGCCCAGGCACAAAAGTCCATGAGACTCTTATCTCCAATTAACCACCAGAAAATTAGAAGTGGCACTGTGGCTCAAGTGATAGAGTGCTACCATTAGGCTGAAGAGCTCAGGGACACAGCCTAGGTTCAGAGTTCAAGCCCCATGACAAACAAAAAAAATTTTTTAAAAAGAATACTCTATTAACATACAAGTTCATAGACAAGTACATTTTCCCTTTGTGATGCTGTGTCCATAATCAGCTTGCACAGGTCTGCATTTATTAACTCTTCATTAACTCTTTATGACTGTGTGATACTTAGTCACAATCATCACTTCTTTATGTGCACAATCACAATCACTTATATGCAAAATAGGTACAATTGTTGCACTTGCCAGTTTGTTCAACATACTAAGTGTGATGAAGATTAAATTAGATGATGTTTTCTAGTAGTTTTAATATGTTTCTTAATTTTAATGGTTATTACTTATTATTTGTTTAACTCTATATTCTGCATTCAATGATATTAACGTCTTCCTTACCTCTGTGTGTTGGGGATAGGGTGGAGAAGAGGACTCCCAGGGTTTGAACTCGGGACCTAAGCACTGTCCCTAAATAAATATCAGGCCAAGAGCATCAGTTATTGATATTTTATTTTTCCCTCAACTTTCTCTGGTCTTGTCATTTAATTTCTTCTAAGTAATGATGTAACACAAGCCCAGGGGCTACAATGTAAACAGAAAGCACAAGATCCCTACCTCTTGGCACCCAATATCCAGTAAAAGGAAACACTCTATAAGTGTGTGTATGTGTATATATATATATATATGTATATATAACATTCATATGTGTGCCCATATAGAGGTGCAAATGTAACATATCAAGTGGTGATGCATTTTAGGAAGAAAAGAAGCTAAATAAAGACAAGGGTGTTTGAGAGAGGGGAATGCTGAGTGGTGGGGCTCAGAAAGAATAGAAAATATTCTGGCTTGTAGGGGAGATCAGACAAGGCCTCAGTGCTGAGGTGTCATTTGGGCTGAGAACTGAAGGAAGTAGAGAAAGGAGCATGATTCTACATGAAGGAACCTAGCGAATTAGCAGACAAAATAACCAGATAACCCACTGTGAAAAGTGAAAAACATAGTTGTAAACCACTAGGTCTGAAATTGTTAACAACATCCATGTAGATACCAGGACTCTAGACTAATTGTGTAAGCTGTGGAAATCTGCTTCCACTTTGACAAAATAGAATAACGATGTTCTCTCTATAGAAATATTGTAAGGATTATATATAATGATGACTTTAGTGGGTTTATAATGCCTATGGTGGCCACTAGATTTTAGAAAACTTGCACAGTATCGTTCTTTTTTTCTGTCTTTACATGTATAGGAGAAATAAAGAGGAATTTTCTTTCTGTCATGAAAATTTAGTTACAAAGTTTTCATAAGATTTATTGCTGGTTTATCAAAGATGACTAATCAAGATGAGAAAGTTTTCTTTCTCATAAGATACTTTTGGAAGTTGCTTCATATAAGGAAAAATGACATGTCAGAACAATAACTTTGCCTAGCTAATGTTGATTTGTTTTTAAATGATTTGATAGGCAATGAATTTTGACTACTGTAGAACAACATGGAGAAACTCTGAGATGACTCTAGTTTAACAGGCACATAACAAACTCAGAACATAATTGAGGAAAACAGTTTATTCATCTCTAAGGCAAAAATAAAAAATTACCTCTCAAATACATAGTTGCTGACTCAACTATGGCATAAATGATTTGCCACAAGAGTATATATTTGTAGAAAATGAAGTCTAATGGTGTAATTATGGAGAAAATCATAGCCCTGTTTATCAAGCATTCTAAACAAAATTTTTTCTAATGATGTGTAATGGTAGATCAGTGTGTTTGAAAGGATGATGCACTTTGAAGTAGCTGAAGGATCCGGAGTGTTCAATCCATTGAAAATAGACATTGCAGTGGAGAGCATCATTATGCCTGATGGACTTTCAACTTGAGATAAACAAAACATGACAAATATAAGATGATGAAATGACTTTAGTCCCATTCAATGTGTTGTATAACGGAACTCTCAGGCTATGATTGACTAAGTTGGTCAAAGCTGGAAAATGTTTGCAGCATCACCAGAGAAATTATCAATATAAAGATACAAAACAATCTAGAAGGTAGATTAGGTAACACTTCCAGAGAGGAATGAGGTAGTTTTTTTTACAATTTGAAATTCTTTTGGTTTAATATAGAAAATGTGTTAATTGTAAGCACTTAAGTCAATGCTGTCCTGAAACCTTAAAGGTTATGGCACAGGGAACTAATATAGCCAGCAAAAACCATAAGATGTAAGGGTCTTAAGTTATGTGATGGTAACTATTCATTCAGCTTTATTAAAGCACTACAAAGTAGGGTACATTCAGGGACAGTGAGTTCAGTGCAGCTTCACGATACATAGTCAAGATTAAAGTGGCCATGAGCATGAAACTGTAAAACCATTTGGAAGCTGATTTTATTTGATCATGACAAAATTTTAGCCTTGTGTCCCGATAATTATAAGGACTGACAGTTCCTATTGCATAGGGCAATAGCAAAGGGGACTAATTTAGAATAGATGGATAGGACATAATTGATTAGAATCAAGAGCTAAAGAATAGCAGATTGGATAAAAGACTACTTCAGAGTGTTAGGATGATTGAAGGATCTTTATGTAATGAAGAATAAGAAGTTATAATAAGTTAGACAATGAGGTAGTTGGAGATGAGGCAAGAGTGCCCATGAGAGGTGTTTTGTCTTCCCTGTATAGAAATGAGGGAGCTTTCTGAGGTGTAAGGAGGTGAAAAATGTAGTCATTAAACAGGAAGTGTGCAATGCATGCTTTTGACTCAAATCTGTCAAACTCAAAAGCTCATACTCTTCCAACCTCTAACCTTTGGGTTAAAATAATGGATTCTAATCTGATTAGAGAATAACTGTTTCAAAGATGGAAACTGACCCTCAAAGAAGTGAAGTTCTCAAGATCGTATAGATTCTCAACCATAGAGTTTTACCTTTAAAAAGACCTTTTAGTGTCAATCCAAAGTAATTTCCTCTGCATGATTGTCTTCATGTAAAATTTTGCCCTAACAGTTCAGTGCTGGTAGCTCATGCCTCAAATGCTAGCTACTCAAAAGCCCAAGATCTGAGCTAAATCTTCCTGTCTGAGTGGGGTAATGAGATGATGTAGTTCAGCAATACAGAAAGCAAATTGGAACTTGTAAACACACATTGGATTTACAATTGCCAAGTCCAATTTGTAGAGGTGTCCCTTAACTTTGGGCCTCCCTGGCACAGCTGTGAAATGAGGAAGCTGTATTAAATCAGCTCTTGTGTAGATCTAACATTGTTCTCCTAAGAAAAAGTCAGTAATGGTCTTCTACCAGACATTTTGTCTGTGCCATTGCCATCTTCTTAGCATCACGTTAAATAAATACCTCTGGAGGCTAAAAAGGAACCAAATATTAGAATGAAAATTTCTAGGAAAGATTTAAAATAGTTTATACCTGTAGTGGAATTGCTGGGTCATAGGGGAACTCTATGTTTAGTCTTTTGAGGAACTGTCATACTGCTTTCCACAGTGGTTGAATGAGTTTGCACTCCTACCAGCAGTGAGTAGTGATCCCTCCTGGCCACATCCCCTCCAGCATCTGTTGTTATTAGTTTTCCTGATCCTGGCCATTCTAACTGGAGTGAGGTGGAATCTTAGAGTTGTTTTGATTTGCATTTCTTTTATGACCAGAGATGTTGAGCATTTCTTCATATGTTTATAGGCCATTTTTGTTTCTTCTTCAGAGAAGACTCTCTTTAAGTCTTTGGCCCATCTTTTGAGGGGATGGTTGTTTCTTTGGAGATTAGTTTTGGAGTGATTCAATTTTTGGAGCTGTTGATATATTTTAGATATGAGGCCTTTGTCCGTTGTTTGGTTAGTGAAGATCTTCTCCCATTCTATAGGCTTCCTAATTAATTTACTAGCTATGTCCTTTGCCATATAGAAACTCTGCAATTTAATGCAGTCCCACTTATCCAGCCTTTCTCCGATTTGTTGTGTTTCTTGGTCCTTATTAAGGAAGTTTTTACCCGTGCCAAGGAGGCCTAGTGTGTCTCCTATTCCTTCTTGTAAAGTTTTCAGTGTGTCAGCTTTTACCTCGAGGACTTTGATCCATTTGGAGTTAATTCTAGTGCAGGGTGACAAAGAAGGATCCAACTTTAGTTTTCTGCAGGTGCTTATCCAGTTTTGCCAGCACCACTTGTTGAAGAGGCTGTCTTTCTTCCATTACTTAGCATTTACCCAACCATCCAGAAACAAGGCATACTAAATCCACTAGCACAACGATTTTCACTGCAGCACTATTTACCATAGCAAAGATATGGAACCAACCCAGATGTCCCCCAGTTGATGAGTGGATCAACAAGATGTGGTATTTATACACAATGGAATTCTGTGCTGCTGTCAGAAAGAATGACATCTCCCCATTTGTAAGGAAATGGAAAGACTTAGAAAAAATCATATTAAGTGAAGTAAGCCAGACTCAAAGGAACACAGGCTCAATGGTTTCCCTCATTTGCCATAATCAGTAGAAACCTTGGACTCTTCTAGCAGAGATTTACAATAGAGCAAAACCTAGGTACATAAGGCCATACAGTATAACACTAAATGAAAGGACCTCTAGGATATAGAAACAAAAGCCATATAATGAGTGATTGTTGTCCTTAATGTACTGTTATCTCTCATCTCTTTTGCTTTCCCTTGGTTATCTCATATTGTTACAGTATTTCACTTTGTTATCTGATATATTGGATATATTTGTATTTGGTTATTTGAAATTGGACAGGAAAGGGGGGAAAACAAGATGAGGGTGGGAATGGGGGGCAGGGAAATGGGGACCAAGACATGAGAAAGGATATCAATGTATGTGAAGTTATGCACCTTCCATCTGGCAAATGTAATGTAACCCTTCTATTAATTATAATAAAAATTATATGGAAATAAATAAATAAAATAAAATAGTTTACACCTAACAGCTAAGCCATGCCATAGTGATACCACACCACAGTGAAAATGATGTCCTTTCCAGCTGAAGACAAATGAATTAGACAGTAATGTCTGCAGAATGCATAAATGACTGGATTAGCATCTACCCCTGGAGGCAGGGGTAGATTTAGCTTCATTTCCATTTTTCTCTTCTTTCTTGTCCAAGGGATCATGCTCCCTCCTCTGTTCTCCAAAGGAAACTTTCTTTGCACTTCAACTATGTTGTGTTCACTCCTAACTTTGGTCTGTGCCTTTCTAAAGTCTTTCCATTCTTATGGTGACTTATTGCTTTAAAGCCTGAATTGCCAAGATGATTCATATTCATTCTCAAAATTGTCAAATACTTGAAAGTAAAATCTAAAATAATCTGTAATCTCATAGCTCAGGGGCAACTGTAGTCAGCTTCGTCAAAAGACAAAATTTCAACAAATTTAATTAAATGATCTAATTGGCTTTTATTGGGAATTCAGGAATCTAACAATCTTGCCCCAAAGAGTATTGGGATAGGCATGGAAGGTTTGTTGATCTTTTAAGGCAGCTTGAACATGGAATACAAATACCTTGGTTAACATCTGGCTACATTAAGTGTCTTTCCCCTATGCTAAAGCAGAAAGACTTCCTTATCCTGTGGGCTCCAACTGATTTGTTATGGAGTTGTCAGCCATCTCCTTTAGAGTATCAGATTAACACTTTACTTCCTGTTTGTCTAGAATGTTAGCATGAGAGTCTCCATTTTGGCTTGATCTGTTGAGACATTCTGTGATCTCAGTGGTAATACAGATCTTTAGTCAATAGATATTAACATCTTAAAGTATTTTATCCCTCTATAGACATGCATAACTAAAAACTGTTCAACTCCCATATTTTGTGTTCTTTTATACTTTAGTCTTAAAAATTACTTGACATAAACATTATTATGCATAATCAGTCCAGATGCCCTTCAGTGGGTGAATAGATCAAGAAAATATGGTATATATATATATATGTATATATATATATAATGGCATTTTACTTACCCATTAGAAAGAACAATATTGTATCATTTGTAAAGAAATGGAAAGACCTGGAAAAGAATTATGTTAAGTCATGCCCAGTGACACAGGACTCATGTTTTTCCCCCTTATATTGGAAGCTAGTTTTAGCTTTAAAACTTATAGGTAGCTACATTGGGGGATATGCAAGTATATAAAAATGTATTAACACGAATATGGTAGATTCAGAGCAGAGCTCAAATAGTGTAATTCCTTAGAAAGACAGTCAATGTGTGACAAGATGAAAAACTAGGCAGTGAATACACTAAAAGGGAGGGGTGAGGTCATTGGGAAAGGAATAGTCAAATGAAAAGGAGATGAGTGGGACGGGGGAATGCAGTCAAGCATTAGCAAATGAAGAAGAGTGAAGCTCTGGGCCAAAAGATTTTTAGTGTTGACCAAAATTGTATTGATTTATAGTCTCACTAATTTGCATGAGATGACTTTTTGAAGTTTTTTGCTAGCAGTAGAGCTTGAACTCAGGGCCTTGCACTCTTTTTAAAAAAAATTTATTTTTATTGTTGGGGTAATGTATAGAGAGTTTACAGTTACATTCGCCAGGTAGTAGGTACATTACTTCTCACATATTGAAACCAACCCCTTCTCATGTTTTTGTCCCCATTTAGGGACTTGCACTCTTAACTTAGCTTTTTTTCCCCAAAGTTAGCACTTTAGCTACATCTCTGACTTATTGCTGGTTAATGGGAGATTTGTGCCTGAAGAACTTTTTTTCTTTTTTCCTGGGCTGGCTTTTACGTATCTAGGATTATGGTCTGTGAGCCACCAGCACACATAAGAATGCTTAGTTCTATAAGGTTATATAGACCACAAAAATCTTCTCTAAAGAAATAGCTATCAGAGTTTGAAAATTTCAGAGAGAATTCTAGAGAAAAAAAGTGCTTAAGAAACAGACCATAAATGACTAGGCAAGTTAAGTCCAGATAGCTTTCTATTTTATTATAAAACTGAAGAGACATTCATCTCCCCTCACTAATCCACCAGCTCTGTATCTGAAAATATTTGCTGACTTTAATCAGAAATTCATTTTCCCAAAGCGGAACATTCCAAAAGCTGCCTTCCTATTACTCCCTAGCTCTTCGTGCTATGTTAGGGGCAAGCTAAGTTCATGGGGAGAATTAGCCAGAGCAAGCCAAGGGCATTAAGTGATAGTACTCATAATTAATAAAGCAGCCATTATTCTGATCAGTGATAGCTATAAATTATTCTATCTTCTGTGTGTTTCAGTAATGGGCTTCTTATAAATGAGGAAAGAGAGTTCTTTGAGGACATAGAAATGTTTAATAAACAAACTCCTAGAAAATGTATGATGATGTAAACATAGAAACCAGCCTCTGCTATATGTCCAATAAGGAGACACAGACCACAGAAGAGATGGAGGAAGTAGGAGTGGACTCCAGCTTGAGTCACTGTGATGCTTGGCAAAGCTGAATATCATTTAAATTTTGTATACCACGGTTCCTTAAGGGGTGATGCCTGGAAGTCTTGATAGATGAGGAAGAAAGGAGCAGAACAGAAAAAAAAAGGCAGGTAGAGGGTAGGGTGGGGAGACAAACGGATTTCAACTTCACTGTTGGTGCTTGATTTGAGACTCTATCGTAACTGCTTCTCTAAGGCCTAGAGAATTCACAAATGAAAAACCTCATGCATACAAGGTGAGGTTTATACCCAAAGAAGAAATGACCTTCCAGTCTCTTAGCCTATGACAAATGAGCTGACAGAGTCTAGATAGAACTTCCTTTTATTCCTAATACCAGTGTGAAGACAGTGTTAGATGAGCTAGTCTTTCAGCAGCAAGATGTCTCTTACTCAAGGGTAACACTGAATGTTCTATGGATTTCATATCTTCATGAGAATGACATTGCCATTCTCCAACCCAGATTTCCTTGGCTTCCACTATCTAGGTCACTGATCCAATCCTTCAGCTTCTCTCTCATCTATTAAGGGTTTGAGAACTCTCCTCTGTTACCTCATACAAGCAGAGACCTACCCTCCACCTAAATCATCAGCCCACAACCACTGTCTGACTAACAGGAAAATAACTATTCCCTTGCTACACAAGATAACTTATCTGTCATGATGTTTTGTTTCACAGCCCATCAACATGATCCTGTCTCCAAAAGGCCAGGACCCGCTTTGATCTGAGACTGGAGGCTTCCTTGCTTCCCATCTCTAACAGATTTATACCCAGAATTGTTCTTCTCATGAATTCTATGAACAAACCCTTGTCTTGGGCTCTACCCAAATACCTCATTTGTAATCATTTAGGTGTTTTACAGTCTTTCAGAGTAGATTATAACTAGCATAAAAGCAAAATGTACCTCTTCCTTGTCCGGGTTTTTAGTCCTTGGTCCCTCCCGACCTGCAAGACGGATAGAGAGAACACGCCCTGACCAGGATGAGCTCTACTAAATCCTCTACTGTTTTACTCAACAGTTCTTGAATACTTAAAAAAAACTGTACTGGTTTTGTTATTGTTGGTACAAATAAAAAGAAACCATTTTGAGGTAGTTTTTTCAAGAAAAGAAAATTACTAAAAAGCCACTGGGATGTCTCATAGCATTCAAAGAAGAATTGGATGATCAGAAAGAACAGATACCTAGATAGCTTTGGCAATTTCAGGAGTAAAACTTTACACTCTTACTCTCTAAAGAACTATTGCTAATACAACTTTGTCACAACCAGCATACAGTATATCTGTTTCTTGGTTAATATATTCCTAAGAACACAGGATCAAATGCACAGTTTATTTGTTAAATAAATTCTGATTTTTATCAAATATACTGATTCTATAAAATAATATTTCCCAGATGACCTGTAGGTTGACTATTAGGAATGGATCACCAGGAAGAGGTAAATTTACAGGCAGCAAAGTTTTCTAGTCGACTGAGGGAAAGGCAGATTACAAAGTTTTAGGTGAAACTGAGATTATAAAGGTATTTTATTTTTATATTATTGATTTACTTGCATGGGTAAATAGGAACTAGCTGAATGTGTTGTAAAATTTTTTTATTAACATTGATTTTTACATCATATTTCAAATGACATGCTTAACAAACGAGTATTCAAGAAGGGAATCTCTATACAATCACTGGCACTTAGATTTTAGAACGTAATTAAAATTAGGCTAAGGGTTTGTATGCCATAGATACACATTAATTCATGTAGTAAAACATTATATGTATAGAGTCATAGATTTTTATGTCTATGTAGTTGTGTTTATATTTCCAATACCACGTCCATAGCATTGGGTAGGCAAATATTGAGTCCTCGCTCTTATGCTGTTTGGATCTAATTACCACATATTAAGGATACCATGTGCCTTTTGTTCCTTTGGTCTTGACTTGTCTCACTCAACATGATTCGCTCTAGATTCATCCACTTCCCTGTGAATGCCATTATTTTATCTTGTCTGTTGGCTATGTAGAATTCCATTGTGTATACATACCCCATTTTCTGTATCCATTCATCAGCAGTAAGGCATCTGGATTGTTTCCATCGCCTGGCTATTGTGAATAGTGCAGAGATGAACATAGCTGAGCAGGTGTCCTGATCATATCTTGGGTTATTATGTTCAGGATAGATGCCCAGGAGTGGTATGGCAGGATTGTAGGGGAAGTCAATTTTCAGTTCTTTAAGAAACCTCCACACTGCTTTCCAGAGTGGCTGAACTAGCTTACAATCCCACCAGCAGTGCAGTAGGATTCCTCTACAACCCTGCCAGCACCTGTCATTGTCTGAGTTCAAAACCTTGGTCATTTTTGTTGGGGTAAGGTGGTATCTTAGGGTTGTTTTTATTTGCATTTCCTTTATGACCATGGATAATGAGCATTTTTCTTATATGCATTTCTGCCATTTTAACCTCTTCTTTTGATAGGTCTCTCTTTAGTTCCTTTGGCCATTTAGTGATTGGTTTGTTGGGCATGGTGGGGGATTAGTTTCTTGAGTTCCCTGTAGATACTGGGTATTAAGCATTTGTCAGATGTGTTATTGGTAAATATCTTTTCCTAGTTGGTTGGCTGTCTTTAGTGTCTATGCTTTTATCTGTGCAGAAACTTTTTATTTTTAGGTAAACCCTAAACCCTGGGATACTGCCGGGGCCAACCGGCAGCAAACCAGGGTTCGCAGATTGGGGTTCCTGAAATCGGGGGCAAGGACTAGCAAGAAATAGAAGAGAGACAGACACACCGGGTCCGGGATGTCCACAGTCCAGGTAAAGACTGCGGAGACTCTGCGTTTATTTTCCACTCCCCCTTCTTCCCTCCTCCAGACCCCGGGAACCTCCAGGTGTTACATTCATATGGTAATTCTCAGGTCATTTACATAGAATAGGGCCAGAAAGCAATAAGACAATAAAGCCATCCTCTGATGCAAGTCAAGGTACAGTTTGATTCCACTCTGGCTCCCAACATATCCCCCGTTTTTTATTTTAAAATAAACACAAGTGCAATTTTTACTCTTTTCTATACCCCTAATTTATCCTGTCACATTTTCCAAAAATGACTTTGGTCCCTTGGTCTAACGGGGATTGATGGGCGGAGATTCAACTTCTGTGACTTCTTCAAGCTGACTCAGGGGTGTTGTCTCTGTGCTTGACCAGGGACCTTAAGAAGCCTAGCCTGTTTTATCAAGGGGTTGCAAGGATTAGATATTAGGAACAATAATTTACTCCAAACTAGAGATCATATTTGACATTTAACAACTGCACAAACCATCTTTGGCTACAATAGTGTAGCTTACATAGCACCCATTTGCAAAGGCTTTTTCTTGATTGTCTGGGGAACTAAATTTCTGCAACCTTAACAATGCTTCAGTTGTCAGATCTAAACAGATTAATAGAGACACAAGCCTCAGATCCACAAACTTTTCCTGAATTTGTGGCTGGTGTCAAAAATAAAAAATAAAAATTTCGCTCAATTAGGATTTTAAACTACCCACTATCACAGAAGATTGACAAGTTCCTGCCCAGTTATGAAAGGCACGGGCATTAGTAAGGCATGCTTACAAACTATTCTATGACCTCCCGGCTCTGATTAATTTGATTGGCCAGGCACAAGTGACTAAGATCTGACCCCATCTCTGCCATCCAAGCAGAGGCTTTCGTGTCCCAGTAGTGTCTCTCCACACAGGGATAAACATGCCATTGGCATTTCACTTTGTTGGTTGCTGTACTTGAACTCGGGGCTTGGGCACTGTCTCTCAGCTCTCCAGCTCAAGGCTAGCACTATGAGTCCCGAGCCTGGTGCTTGAGTGCTTCCCCCCCAGCTTTTCAGCTCAGAGCTAGCACTCTGCCACTTCAAGCTCCAAAACAACTCTGTCCCAGCATCCTGCTGGCAGATTAGACACCACAGTCTCACAGGGACTTTGCTTTGCCCGGGCAGGCTCAAAGCTGAGGCTTTCAGATCAATGAGTCCTACAAAAGGCCACGTTACTCCAATTAAAGCAACAAGGTGGTCAACACAGAAATAGTCTCTAAGCATGAGCTTACCTAGAACCTGGTAAAAGCCAAAGTTACATCTGAATAAGGATTGCTGTCCTTCTCCATGGGCTAGCTGGAAGTTGCTATAAGGTAACTTACAAGAGCAAGCTGAAATAGCAATTAAGCAATTACTTTGGTAGTCCTAATTTTCCTTTTTTCTCTTTCTTTAAACATTTAAGACAACTTCACTTTCAAATATTGTTTAGAAACCCATTTCCAATGTTCTTAATAACTTTTACTGATACTAGCTTAAACAATTAACACCTTAGCCTTTATTTGCAATTGAAAAACCTTTAAGGGCACAAAGAACTCCTTCTGCCTTCAGGCCCCCTAAGGCCCAAGGCACTCCTCTTGCCTTTTAGAAAAAAGGGCTCTTTTGCAGTTTAGATTACTATCTAGAACTCCAACAACAGTTTAAACTCAAATAACAGTTTTTCCCTAATTCAAGAACTATAGACATCAGTGCACCAAACGTCTAAGTCTGGACTTAGTTTCCTCTCCTTTTTAAAATACACCCAATAGCATGGAGATAAACCTTTAAATATTCCTTTAAAATACTAATCACATTATCCACATTTTACCATCAGATTTCTAGTGTCAGTTTGCAAGAAGGGACAGGCAAAGTTTCTGACATTAATGAACAATTTTACATTTAAATCTCTAATACATGTTTCCAAACTTTAACTTAAAGTAATAAATCCCAAATTCCCTAACACCTCTGTGCTGAACAGGATACAATGTTTACAATGTAAACAGCTGTATGTCCTGCAATAAAATGCAGATTTCAGGATCTAGAAAAATATTTACCAGTTTTTCTTTAAGACAACACAATAATTCTTTGAGACATTGTAAAACATTCAAACCTAATATTTTTGTTGAAGTTTTAAGCTTAGATTTACCCAATTGTCTTTGTGTTTAAGTATAAATTTATCCATTGTTTTATACAGCATGCTGACAATTTAACCTTGAACACGTTCACTCACTCATTCACACACATTCATACTCAAAGATCATAAAGCGCGCAAAATTAATATCGGCCGTTCAATTTCCGGAAGTTTGTGTCAAGAGAGTTTTGCCAATTTTACTCTTACAGGTGAGAACCAGGTTCAAAACAAAACTTTTTGCAAGGCAACTTGGCTGGAATTTATTTTTCCAGGGCTTGTTACAACTGCAGACATGGGGGAGCGGCCATGCTAGGCCCAGAAATGTTCAAATAAATAACAAGGATGTGTGCTTGAGTACGCACAGAAAAACCATAAGGATCCATACTTAGAAATGGTACCAATTTTAAAGACAAAACTGGACAAGGAAAAATATGTAACACAAACAGGACAGAGAAACGGAGACTTTTAAATAATCAGACATTGACATATAACAAGAAAATTGGACTCAATCAGATACACTTAACACAAAAAAACATGAGCTCAAATGAATGTTTTCACCAAACAGTTATTTTTAGATTTAGACATGTCTTGCTGGTGGGACTCTCAGGTATGCCTTGTTATCGACAAGAAACTCAGAAGGGGAGGGGGGGTCAAGGCGTCCCTTGACCACCCAGGCCTCTGTTTTAGGCCCACAGTGCACCTTTTCAAACAAACAAACAAAAATAAAATAAAATAAAACGCAGACATACAAGGGGGTCGGCCGACTTCTACTTACCTCTGGAGGCCTTTGCTTTTCACCTGGGCATCTTTTACAAAAAAGGTTATTAAGAAGAGGGCTGGTAAAGACAAAATAATGTCACATATTAAATTGTGTAGAGTCAATGAATATGTTAAAAGGTCCCTACATAAAAGTAAAAGGAGGAGAAACACAGCTCATATGAATGTGTGGAACAAGTGGATCAGTAGCAGTCCCAATTGACATGCACAAATAACTCAGGTCCTTCCCACGTCGCAGGATGCACCACTGGAGGGTTGGGGGTGTAGGCCCAGTGAGTCGCTGCTTGGATGGCCACTGTCACTCTCCACGATCCGAACGCAGCGTTCAGGCAGCCAGCGGGCGTCATTTTCTCCTTGTGAAAAAACACATACATGCCCTCGACCCCAGGTTAGAACAGGATCGGGTCCATGCCAAGCATCAGTTAGGGGATCCTTCCACTTTACTAAGGCAAAAGCACGCTGCTCTCTTTTTTCCCAGAATCGCTGAGCAGCAGATAAATTATTTGAATCCAAATTCAAAAAATTTAAAACAAATAAGGCATGATTAAGTATGTTCACAGGGGTAGCGGGATATGACTCTCCTTTCTGTATTTTAGCAATTTGATGTTTTAATAATCCATTAGCTCTCTCCACGATGCCTTGACCTTGAGGATTGTAAGGAATGCCTGTAATATGAGTGATATTATAGGAATGGCAGAAGGATTGAAATGCTCGGCCTGCATAGCCAGGGCCATTATCTGTTTTTATTTGCGAGGGAATCCCCATCTCAGCAAAGCATCGAATGCAGTGAGAAATACAATGTTTAGTGGCTTCCCCAGCAAGGGGGGTGGCCAAGATAAAATTAGAATAAGTATCTACAGTAACATGAACATATTTTAATCGGCCAAATGATGGAACATGTGTGACATCCATCTGCCAAATGTGATTAGAAAGCAGTCCTCGTGGATTTATACCTAAATGGGGGGCTGGTGAAAAAGGAACACAGTTGGAGCAAGTCTTAACTATTTGTCGTGCTGCTTCTCTAGATAATTTAAACTGTTGGCGCAAGGCTCGACTGTTTTGATGGTGGATGGCATGTGACTGCTTAGCAAGTTCAACCTGAGTTAAGTAAACTCTGGTGGCGGAGTCAGTAACCACATTGCCCTCACTTAAAGGGCCAGGAAGATTAGTGTGAGCTCGAACAAAGCCAAAAAAACAGGGGTGGTTGCGAGAACAAAGCAAAGTTTGTACTTGGCGAAATTGAGTCTGGATATTGGAGTTAGTAGTTCCAATAAAGGGAACAGTTTCTATGACTTGAAGAGCACGAATTACATATTGACTGTCTGAGTATAAGTTAAAGGGCTCGTCTTGTAACAGGACGAGTGCTTGTAAAACAGCCTCTAATTCCACCTCTTGGGCGGAGGAAAAACCCATAACCCAAGATTGAGTTTTCCCATTGATGGTCAAAGCAGCCGTTCCATTAGAGGATCCATCTGTAAATACTAAAGCGGCAGAAGATAAAGGCGAGGCCCGTACTATGGAAGGAAATAGAAACGTATGACACGCAGCAAATTGGAGAAGTTTGTTAGACGGGTAGTGATGCAAAATTTTCCCCGTATAATTGGCCCAAGCAATGGCCCAAGAATCGCAATGGGCGAATAGCCAATCTTGTTGTTGTAGATTATATGGGACACAGATAAAATGAGGTTCCTGACCTAAATATTTACAGGAATCCACTCGGCACATATGTATCAGATTAGCTACCAATTCGTAGTAGGGGGTCAGCACTTTGCCGGGTGTTGATGGTAGATAAAGCCATAAAAGTGGGCCATCCTTCCACAATACAGCAGTTGGGGAGTGAGAAGTAGCTAAAATGTAAACTCCCCATGGTTTAGAATAGTCACAATAGGTCACTTGTTGCTGGGAAATTGCCTTTTCTACAATTTGGATGGCCCTCCTGGAGTCAGGATTTAATTCGCGCAAGGATGTAGGGTTGGTATCTCCTTTTAAGAGATCAAAGAGGGGTTTTAACTCTCCTGTGGAGAGCTTTAGATAAGGCCGAAGCCAATTTATATCTCCTAAGAATTGCTGAAAATCATGAAGAGTTCTTAAGTGTGAAGTTTTTAATTGTATTTTTTGGCTTTTAAAATAGTGTGGGCCTAATATATGGCCTAGATATGTAAAAGGGGGGTGTTCCTGAACCTTTTCAGCTGCCATTATAAGGCCAAAGAGGCTCAGATCTTGCTTTAGTTGTCCAAAGGCTTGTCGTACAACGATAGGGTCAGAACAAGCCAACAAGATGTCATCCATATAATGAACAATATAAACAGAAGAAAATTTTTCACGAGTGGAAGAAATGGCTCTAGCTACAAAACTTTGACATAAAGTTGGGCTATTTGCCATGCCCTGTGGAAGCACAAGCCAGTGATATCGCTTCATGGTTTCTTTAAAATTAACAGAGGGGACGCTGAAGGCAAAGCGCTTACAGTCTTGAGGCACCAGGGGTATAGTATAGAAACAATCCTTCAAATCTATAATAATCTTATAAGTATCCTTTGGAATTGCCATGGGTGAAGGCAAGCCAGGCTGTAGGGCCCCCATCAGTTCCATGGTGGCGTTCACTTTCCTCAAATCCTGTAACAGCCTCCATTTACCTGACTTTTTCTTTATAACAAAAATTGGAGAATTCCATGGAGAGTTAGAAGGGGCCACATGTCCCAAGTCCAGCTGTTCCTGTACCAGCTGCTGAACTGCAATGATCTTTTCTAGAGAAAGAGGCCACTGTTCGACCCATACCGGTTCTTCAGAGATCCAATTCATGGGATCAGCATGAGGGGCAAGACAAACTACAGCCCCCGTTAAAGAATACCCTAATCCTTGTCTCGTAGGGTGAGACTGGGGTTGGAGTGGCTCTAGCTCCCCCTGTGCTGCTCGGCCTAGTCCCCTAAAGGGGAGGAAGCCTTGATCAAGTAACTGCTTAGTGACCGCAGCACTAGGACTAAACATATACACTCCCATTTTTTCCATGATATCACGACCCCATAAATTAATTGGCAGATGATCTAAGACAAATGGCTGAAAATGACCAGAGTGCCCTTCCTCATCTCTCCAAACAAGTATCGCACTGCTCTGCTGTGGGTCAGTTGCTTGCCCAACCCCCTGTAGGGAAGTCATAGAGGTTGTCAGGGGCCATTGGGCTGGCCAATGTTTTTTAGATATCACAGACACATCTGCTCCAGTGTCTAATATTCCTTTAAAGGGCTTTTCTTGTATAAATATAGTCATCTCAGGCCTCTCTTGTTTTATGCTTTGTACCCAATAGATATCAGAAGATCTAAATCCTCTCTGTCCACATGGGGAATTAGCAGTCTCCCCGGGAGGTAAAGGCACAAGTATTAGTTGTGCTAATTTTTGACCGGCTGGGATCGATACCACGTGTTTCTGGGCAGAGGCCATAACTTTGATTTCTCCAGTAAAATCCTGGTCAATTTTGCCAGGTGTAATCTGTATCCCTTTAAGGGCTGAGCTACTTCGCCCTAACAGCAATCCAGCCACTCCCGGGGGAAGGGGGCCGAAGACCCCCGTGGGGAGAGCTTGTGTCCCCATCTCTGGGGTCAATACTGAGCAGGTGGAGGAACAGAGGTCCAATCCTGCACTGCCTGGGGTGGCACGGAGGAGGCTGGAGACTGATCTTGGGGGGTTGTTAGAAGATGCACTTGTGGCTGAGAAGAGGGAGGGACTGCCCCATGGTTTTGCGGGGCCGGGGGCTGGCCCCTTCTCCAGTTTCCCAAAAACGGGTGGCCATTGCGATTTGTTGCTGGCTTACAATCTTTAGCCCAGTGCTTCCCTTTACCACAGCGTGGACATGTGCCAGGTGATTTTTCTCTCTTTTGCCTGGCCTGGCGTGGGCATTGCGTCATCCAATGTCCTATTTGTCCACAAGAAAAGCAACGCCCTGGGGGTCTAGCATCCCGAGAATGCCGCTGACCTCTGTATTTTAGAAATTCAGTAACAGTCTTTTCTTGAGGAGCGGCGGCTAAAGTAAGGCCTTGTACATGGGAGGGTCCAATATCAGCACACAGTGAAATAAAGTCCGTGATTCCTCCCTTATTCCTATGGGGTCTGATAGCCACCTGACAGGCGGCGTTGGCATTTTCATAGGCTATGTGTCTAACTATAATCTTCCTTGCATTCTCATCTTGTACTAGGCGGTCTGCAGTCTCCATTAATCGAGACAAAAATTCTAGATAAGGTTCATTCGGCCCCTGTTTAACTTCTACTAGATTTTTTGTAGGATTGGAATTGCGTAACCTTTTCCAAGCCTCTCTCGCCGCAGCATTTATTTGTAAATAGGCCTCCTTTGCATAACCCAATTGATCTTCGGTGTTTTTATAGGTTCCCTCTCCTAACAACTGATCAACAGTGTAAGGCAGGTTCTTAGACCTATTTGTTTCAATTTTAGCCCGACACTGTGCAGTGAACTCTGTCTCCCATAATAAGTACTCTCCTGCACTAAGGCATGCTCTGGTAAGCCGCTTCCAGTCATTTAGGCATGCAATACCAGCACACGCAGCCTCCAATATTACTTGAGTAAAAGGGGCAGTTGGCCCATATTGGGAGCAGGCACTCTTTAAATCCTGTAATAGTTTAACAGGAACAGGTTGATGGTATACTTGTTCATCATGATCAACTAAACTAGGGAAGCATTGAGGCCCTGAAATATCTTCCCTCTCTCTAGCAGCCTGAGTCAGGTTTAACTGCGATGCACTGTGCCTGGTTGTAGTGCCTGTTAAAAGGGACTTGTTGCTAGGGCCTTTAGGCTTGCCTAAAGGTTGAAAAAGGGATTGAGGCCGTAAGTCTGCAGCCGGAGGCGGTGGGTGTGAGGGGTAAGGTTTAGAATCAGACACCATAGTGGCCTGAGGGTCATATTTCTTTCCTACTTCTGGGGGGGCTCTCTGCTCCATCCCCATTTTCGATAGAAAATGTAGCATTTCTTCTAACTTCTTCTCTATCGTAGCCACCCGGCCCTCCACTGACTCATCATAACTTTCCTCCTTGATATTCAAACCTGAAATCTGATACTCAATATCTACTGGTTGTTGTTCCCTTTTCAAGATCTCACTTAGACTCTTTTGGGCTGCGGCATATGGCTCAGCCTCAGGTTTTTCAGAAGGGTCCTTTAACTCATAAAGTTCCCTTAATTCAAGATTAAGTTCAGCATTTTCATGTAGAGGATCTATGCATTCACTTACTATATTCCATACATCAATAGCCTCTACTGGGGTCTTTTCGGGGCCATATACATTATAATATTCTTGAATTCTTTTTCCCATCCGCTGCCAGGTTTTTTGGAATTCCTCCTCTATAAACCTCGGGCATGCCTCCTCGACAAACTGTAGGAAGCTCTGAAGCACCCCTTTTTCCACCCACGTTCCGTGGGCTTCAAGTAGGCCTGTTAAGATCGGTACATATGACCTATGGCTATTAACTTGACCCATAATTTTTACTCCTGACTATACACTCTCTTAATAGTCCTACGATGTGTTACTCACCACAGGGAGGGGTCCTTCACCTTCGTCCCAGATTTTCAGGGTCCCTGTTCGGGCGCCAGATGCCGGGGCTAACCGGCAGCAAACCAGGGTTCGCAGATTGGGGTTCCTGAAATCGGGGGCAAGGACTAGCAAGAAATAGAAGAGAGACAGACACACCGGGTCCGGGATGTCCGCAGTCCAGGTAAAGACTGCGGAGACTCTGCGTTTATTTTCCACTCCCCCTTCTTCCCTCCTCCAGACCCCGGGAACCTCCAGGTGTTACATTCATATGGTAATTCTCAGGTCATTTACATAGAATAGGGCCAGAAAGCAATAAGACAATAAAGCCATCGTCTGATGCAAGTCAAGGTACAGTTTGATTCCACTCTGGCTCCCAACAGGATACTGTTCAGGAATTTTTTGCCTGTGCCTACGAGTTCCAGTGTCTCTCCTACTCTATCATGTAGCAGTTTCAAGGTTTCCGGTCTGACATTGAGGTCTTTGATCCATTTTGAGATAATGCTTGTGCATGGTGAAAGGATAGGGTCAATTTTTAGTTTTCTGCATGTGGCTGCCCAGTTTTACCAGCACCAATAATTGAATAGCTGTGTTTGTTCCACTGTATATCTTTGGCTCCTTTGTCAAATACAAGTTGACTATAGGAATATGGTTCTATTTCTGGATCTTCTATTCTGTTTCATTGATCTTCTGGTCTATTTTTGTGGCAATACCATGCTTTTTTGGTTATTATGGCTCTATAGTAGAGTTTGAAGTCTGTTATTGTAATACCACTGTCATTGCTCTTCTTGCCTAGAATTGTTTTGGCTATTATAGGTCAAGTTTCTTGTTCCATATGAACTTTTGGATTATATCTTCTCTTTCAGTAAAGAATGTCTTTGGAATTTTGATGGGGATTGCATTGAATCTGTATATCAATTTTGTCACTATGGCCCTTTTCACTATATTGGTTCTCTCTTCCCTTGAGCATGGATATCTTTACATTTCCTGGTGTCCTCTTTAATTTCTTTTGTTAGGCTTTTATAGTATTCCTTAAATAATTCCTTTATATCTTTGGTTAAATTAATTCCTAAGTATTTTATTCTTTTGGGGGCTATTGCAAATGGGATCATTTCTTGATTTGGCCTTCTGTTTGTGTATTGTTGGTGTACAAGAAGGCTACTGACTTTTGCAGGTTTATTTTGTATCCTGACACTTTGTTAAAGTGATTTATTAATTCTAGGAGTTTGGGAGTGGAGCTTATTTTGTCACTCAGATAGAGGAACATGTCATCTGCGAATAGGGATAGTTTAATTTCTTCTTTCCCTATGTGGATCTCTTTGATGTCCTTTTCTTGCCTTATTTCTCTGGCTAAGGGTCCCAGCACTATATTGAAGAGAAGTGGAGAGAGTGGGCATCCCTGTCTAGTTCCTTATTTTAAGGTAAATGATTCCAGTCTTTCTCCATTTAGTATAATACTGGTTGTAGATTTGTCATATATGGCATTTGACAAAATACAACATCCATTCATGTTGAACGCACTAGAAAAAAATAGGGTATTCTTCAGGGTTTTTTTTGAGGGGGGGCGGGGGACAGGATAAGAAATTTGTGTCTCCACTAAATTCAGGATCCAAACCCTTCAATACATCTTTTTCTCGCGCAATTTGGCTTTGTGTTTTTTCAGATCAGTTTGCTTGATTGGGCAGAAAAAAGAAAGAAAGAAACCAATGGAGTCAGGAGCAGCTTTGTTTACCAGGACTGCAGCCCTGCGCAGGGGGAGGAACTTCTGCTAGTGCCAGGGCGGGTGTCCAGCTAATCTGCCTCTCGGAAATCCTTTGCCCTTTTGGATGATGGTCCTGCCAGCACCACTTCTCAGTCTCCAGTTGGTTTTTGGCAGGGTCTTTGCCAGCAGTCAAGATGGCGCTGCTGTCGCCTGGTGGGGGAGGGGATTCCTTCCCAATGCTGTTCCTCGAGCAGAAGTGGAGACTTCTCCAGGGAGGTATTCACAAATTGCTGGATTTTCTGGTCCTGTGAAGCTGGCAGGTCTGCGCCATGGCCGGGTGATGGCTCTGGGCTCATGCAGGCTCTGTCTGGCTCTGTCTGGAGCTGGCAGGTCTGCGCTGCCGAGAAATGGTGTCTGCTCAGGTGTCGGAGACTTTGTGGCGCCTGCTGCACACTGTCTTCTTGTGCGGGTTTTCCACCTTTCTCCTCTCTGACCAAGATCTCTGTGGTGCTAAAGCTTACTTAGGATGGATCTTTGGGTTTGAACTTTCCCCTACGATGCTAGAACTGGCATCTTGGCGAGAGCTCAGAAAGATTTACACTGAACGGCCACCATCTTCTACCAATCTCTGGAAGACAGTTTTTCCGAGCTTATTCTTTTTACAACAACTGTCTCTAAGCCAAGAGAAGATTCCATGAGAACACATCAATCCCTTCTAAAGATGATGCCTCCATGATCTCATTAAACTCTGCCCACCAAATCACACCTCTTGAAAGTCTTCTCCACCTCTCAAAACGGCCACCATGAAGATCAAGTTTCTAGCTCAGGAACCTCTTCAGGAGAAAATTCATCAAACTCATTGGACATGATCAAGTAGTTATCCACCAAGGCAAATACGAATTGGCAAGTTTCAAAAGCATGAAAGCAAAATATTTGAGGACATCACCCTTTGACAAACATAAACAATAGTAAAGTTAGAGCAGAGAAAGGGATTGTTAGGAGCATTTACAACAATGATGCAGCCAGGCCAACCATTGGGTGCCTGGGAGTTTTTTTGCCTTGTTTAGAACCCAGGAAACAATTCAGAAAATGGTTAGAAAATGGCTGGAATGCAATGGATGACTTGGGTGCTTGATGGACAAGCAGGATTAGATTAGTTCGATAATGGAGAGGCAGAAGGTTTCTGAGCAAATAATGAGGAGACCTAAATGGTGCTCTTAGAATCAACCTGCTTATTCCTACAGTCCTCAAAAATTTCCACAAGAAAGGCTGAAGTCAGAATTTCCCTGCACTTTTATTATGTCTGATGACACATAGACAGCTAGCATAAATTACCAAGGGACTGTACTCAGGAAGATGCTGTATAGCTGAGCCTTCTCAGGTTGTGCATGCAGAACAGAGTGAAGAAGTAAGACAGCTATCCAAAAATTCTTAAGTAGGAGGCTCACATTAGCCTTGACAAATCCTGATTGTCAAGTCTGTGTGTGTGTGTGTGTGTGTGTGTGTGTGTGTGTGTGTGTGTGTGATAGTCTTGAATTTTTCTTGACTTGACATTATTTGTCTACCTTAGAGTGTCAATTTTTGTAGAGGGCAGGAAAACACCACCTCTATGTAGGTCTCCAAGCTGGACAAGTTCCCTTTCTGTTTCTTGTTCTCAAGTCTGCTTTGAGGAAAGGAATTCGGAGCTGGAGTGCAACTTAGACTGAGAGTAAGCCTCCTCTGCCTTGCTTCAACCCTTTTGGAGACTGGAGATGGTCTGGAAGCATTTCCCTTGAGAGGATACAAAAGTTACTGGGACCAGTATTCTTTCTTGGTTTGCACATAGTACTACTGCCAGATCTCTAAAACACTTCTAGCTGATTTCTTCTGTCTTTACTAAAAACAGCAATGTCTTCCATCAACTTTTTTTTTCTTGTTTTCTCTCTTCTCCCTCCCTCTCTCCCTGCCCCCCCTCTCTTTCTCTCATAAATATCTGTGGGTGATATGACTGTGTCTTATAGCAAATATTTAACTATGTAAGAAATTGCCATTGCTGTTTTCCATAATGTTGGCTCCTTTTTTTCATTTTGTTTTGTTTTGTTTTCACTCATCATGTGTGAATGTCAATGTCTGTGTGTTCTCAGTAGTATGAGGCATGGTCAGCATTTTTTTCTTAGCTCTTTTAAGAGATATGTATAGGTATCTCATTGTGGTTTTATTTCATATTTTCCTTAATATTTAATGGTAGTAAACATCTTTTATGTCTTTATTGAACATCTTTATCTCTTTGGCAAGTAGCTTGCACTGGAATGTTTATAGCAGCTTTTGCATAACCATTTAAAGCTAAATCATTGGAGAACACAGCCATAACATTCAATGTATATCCCATGAAACTGGAAAATTAGGGGCCATCAGAGAGGAATGGTGGCGGGCACGGACAATGGAAGAGACAATGATCAAGATGCATGATAGTCAAAAAACAAACTACTTAAAGATTATAAACTACTTAAAATAACTACTTAAAGATGATAAAAATAGAATTTTTAAAAAGCTAGAAAAAGCCAGCAATAAGTCCAGGGCAAGAGTGAGGGTACTTCAGAAAAATATAAGCACTGAAGTCTATTCTGTCTGTGAATTCCCTTGCTCCTTCCAGAGTTAGTGAGCTACTTTGTATTCTTGTTTCAGGAGCAGCCCTTCATGAACACAGGCGTCAGGCAAGGCTTCATCCCCAGTCTCCTGAGAGCATTAGGCCAAGTTCTCATACTCACTTTCTAGGTCCTTGTTCCATTAACCTAAGCTTCATGCCTCATGACACTGAATTTCCTCTTTATTTGAGACACTTAAAGAATTCTCCTTCACTTCCAGCCTGCACTCCATTGCAGCCAGCAGTAATTATTTTATTTTTGTTGTATGCCTGAACCTAGATGTTTGTAAGGTCCTAGTATTGTGAGAATTTTTTTTTAGTAAATAAAAGACTATTCAGATGTGATTTTATCACTTTTTCTAAGCTGTGGCTTTCATGAATTTTTAATTTCTATTAAGTTGTTGAATTCACTGGTGTACAATTGTTCACAATTTCTCAATATGTGTAGGATTTGTATCTATGTCCTCATTTTCATTTCTGATATTGATAACCTATCATTTTCTTATTTATCTCATTTTTTACAATCCTTGTTAGAGGATGCTCTAGATAGATGTTTCTATCTTTCTCTATTCCCTACCACTCTCCTGGGTCTTGAACTGAGGACCTGGGCACTGTCCCTGAGCTTTTGTGCTCAAGTCCAGCACTTTACCACTTCAGCCACAGATCTACTTTTAGCTTTTTGATGATTAATTAGAAATAAAAGTTTCACAGGCTTTCCTGCCTGGACTGGTTTTCAATCATGATCCTCAGATCTCAGCCTTCAGAGTAGGTAGGATTACAGATGTGAGCCATAGAGCTTGGGTAGGCCTCATTTTTTAAGACTGGAAGTTTGATGGGACTTTTTGTCTTTTTTTTTTTAATCTCCTATTTTGTTGACTTCTGATCTTAATTATTTTGATCTTTGTATTTACCTTGGGCATCCTCTACTTTTATAGCTTTTAAAGTAGAAATTTACTGACATTCAAAGCTATAATTTTTCCTCTGAGAATGATTTAATACTCTGCTTTCCATGATAGTAACATTCAGTTTAATATGTATTCCATTTTTTCAAATTTCCTTTTATCAATTATCAGTATGTTATTCAATTCCTACACATTTGGATATATCTAGATATTTTCTAGGTAATTTATTGTTATTGTTCTGTAAGTTAATTCTGTTGTATTCAGAGGATATACCCTTTCAAGTTCTGTTCTTTCAAATTTTATTACACCTTCTTTTATGCCCATTATATAATTATGTCTTGGTGAATGTTGCATGTAAATTTAAAATACCCTTTTATGCACAATCATCACTATTTTTGTTAGGCTGAAATTCAAGAATTAGAAGAACATGCATGGATTGATTTAAGATTCATGTACCTTCTATACAAATAGTCTACCAGAAAAAAATAGTTCTTATCCAGAGAATGTATGCCTGCATATTTAACTGCACTCTTACCAATAATGAATATTTTAATGTTAAAAAATTGCCACTATGAAAAACTCAAAACTCTCTAACTTTTAAACTGACATTTTTAACTACTAATGAATTTGAATAGTTTTATATGTATAAATTATCCATGTCCATTTTTTATATTTGGTCATTTCTTTTTAAAACTAATTTATAAGCACTTTTGTCTCTGCACTAAAGCTTTTAAACATCTCTCATAGAGAATACAAATGTAATGTTTCCTTTTAAATGGTCTCCTGGAATTTTTTGAGGCACAGAAAGTTTTATGTTTTAAACGAGCCAGTCTATTCTTTCTGTGTGTGTGTGTGTGTGTGTGTGTGTTTGTATGTGTGTGTGTGTGTGTGTGTGTAGTTTGTGCTTTAAAATCAGGAGTATTTCTGCATATGTTCTTCTCCTATAATATATCCTCACTAAAATAGCACTAATTCAGACACAGAATTTTCTTGTTTGGTAAAAAGAAACAAGAAAAAACTTCATCTTGATACAACTTGCTACCTTGTCTCACCTCTATTTATTGAATAATAATCTTGTCTCTCTTGATTTCTGGTCCTATCTTCATAAGTTGATAGCCTGTTTCATTATAAACCCTTTTCCTGGATTTATCTATTTGTTTAATTAACGTTGGCTAGGACACTTTTGTGCCAATGTAATAGATTTTAATAAATACAGAAATTTGAAATATTATTTCTTATACTATAAAATATGGTATGTTATAATTTCTAATGCTTTATACATTATAATATTTATTACACATGAAGACATTTAAGTATATATTATTATATTACACACAAACATATATTATAGGTATCATAATCTTTCATTTAATTAGTATTTTATTACAAAGGTATATTTTATTTGTAAATAAAAATGACAAATGTGTTACTTATATCAGATAATATATAGTATATTGTATAATACTAATAGATAATTTTATATATTTCTAAATAATAAAAATGTACAAATGACATATACATTTATATAATATAAATAATGTACAGATATGTAAAACAAGTCAATAATACATTAAATATATAATTTTGTTATTTGTTACATCATATATAACTGTACATAATATATTAAATATGTGCATATATTTTATATATAAAAATTAATCTTAGCTGGACACTAGTGGCTCACACTTATAATCCTAGCCACTTAGGAGGCTGAGATCTGAGGATCATGGTTTAAAGCCAACCCAGGCAGGAAAGTCTGTGAGACTCTCATCTCCAATAAACTACTCACAAAAGGCTGGTAGTTGTGCTAGGGCTCAAGTGGTAGAGTGCTATTCTTGAGCCAAAGAAGCTTCGGGAAAGCACGTAGGCCATGAGTTCAATCCCCAGGACCAGCAATAGGAAAAAATTAAACTAAATCTATACAATGTATATATAATGTAATACTTAAATTATACATATATGTGTTCAATATGTGCATATACAAATATGTATATACAACTATTATATATATATATATATATATATATATATAAATTTAACCTGAGACTGGGATTTGAGCTCAGAACCCAAGACTTTCACTTATCGGCTAGTACCCTGCCTACTGAGCCATAACTCCAACACCTATAATATATTCTATAGGCACTTTTATATACAATATATTATGTATTAATACAGCATGGTATTCATATTAAATAATATATAAACATACAGTGTACACAATACATATTTATTACAATATATATTTAGTTATACATAAAAATATATAAGTTGTATATGTGTATTTATTCATATATGTTCATGTATTACACACAGGCACACACATGCTTCAGTTCTATTCAGTGTCTTGATCCATTTTTTGTTGTTGTTCCATTAACAAAATACCCCAAATCCGAGTAATCCAGAAAGAGAAATGTTTCATTGATCTTATAATTTGGGAGGCAGAAGTCCCAGTATCAGCTGTCACATCTTGGGATCCCTTCAAACTGCTTTACAACATTGTGGATGGCATTATGTTGTGGATCCGTGTGAGAGCAAGAAATCACACAGTGAGAGGGAAGCAAGACAGTAAAGTATGAAGGCAAACTTGCTTTCCCATGAGTCTGTCTCACAGTAGTGGTCCTGCCAAACCATTCTTTTTTTTTGGGGGGGGGAGGAGGTCATGGGGCTTGAACTCTGGCCTGAGCGCTGTCCCTGAGCTCTTCAGCTCAAGGCTACCTCCCTATCCTAGAGCCAAGCCCCATATCTCTTTTTCTCGAGATTAACTGGAGATAAGACTCTCAGGTCTTTTTATGCCCAGGCTGACTTTGAACCTTGATCCTCAGATCTCAGCCTCCAGAGTAGCTAGTATTACAGATGTGAGCCACCGCGCCCAGGCCATTCTTATGAAAAAGGTCTTTCTACCTCTTGAGGTGATGCTTACTTGACCTCACTACCTTCCTCCCAAGCCCTGCCTCCTCAGTACCATGACAGTGGGGAAATAACCCCCAGCAGAAGTTTACTTACAAGTCCCATTTAAACTATATTATTCAGCAGGCACATACGGGGCAAGTGTTCTGCATCGTGTTCTCTGCACTACGGCCTTCCCACGCTCCAATACTTTCCCTGCGCCCTAGTTAAATCTTCCGGAAACCCCAGGGAAGGTAGTCCCAGAGTATAGTTACCCTGAAATTGATTTTCTAGACTCTACTTGGATAGTAAAAGACACCTCAAGCCCCAGAGACATTTTTGTCTATATCAGCAAGCACCAAAGCTAATTAATACACAGGAGAGTCCTTAGTCTTTAGGAAAATATCAACCCATTAATGCAGATAAGAATAGCAATCTTCATTTATTGCTGTGTTTAAGTTGTAGTCATGTAAATTCAAGTTGCCCATGGAGGTGTTTAACCTTTCATGGTCAAAGCTGTTACCCGGAACTAAGCTTAGGAAGATGTTGTTTTTCTCTTATCTAAATTCTGTAACTGGAGATTTAGTAGAAGAGAAATTAAGAACAAGGTACTATTTTAACTAAGCACTGAAGCCATTGTCTCCTGAGGGACAAATATGCTTTCTTCATACTAATTAACCTGCCTTAGAAATACTTGAATCACAAAATAAAAGCCAACTGAATGCATTTTGTCCCATAATGTGCACAATTGAGACCAAAACAGACTCTCCAGTGTTCTGTGCAGTTTCTTAGAAGTCATCAGAGAGCATAGCCTTCCTGAGCAGGGAGCAGTGATGATGCCCCTGCTCTCTGGAGGTGAAAGGAGAACAGGTATTAACCCATTGGCCAAAGTGTACCAAACCCACCATGTGTGCCATATTATGAATATGCTTGGGTATGGCGCATCTCTTCTAGAAAGTAATGTGGTGGCATGCACGCTAAGAGGATTTCCCTAGTTCAGTCCTTAATCTATATTACCAAAGATTAGCCCGAAGAAATGATCCAGGGCACACAAACAAAAAAACAAACAAAAACAGAACTGTGTACCCCATGTCAAATGTTTATTCGCTGATGTTTATTTTATCATTGTACAACCTTGAATCAAATGGTCAGTAGACAGTAATGATCTCATTCTGGAATATGACCTCTACAAGGAACCAGAAATGCCTCTGCTATGGCAAATAAGAATGACAGCTAAAATGAAAATCTAACAGAACCGTTTAAGAAAATGGTTGCACTTGGTGGAAGGAGCAGGACTGTGAGATGAAATAAGCAAAATAATTATGCTAGGAACATCCCTGGGGTCATGAACCAACCTGGGTGATCCCATTATATTTTTAATTTTAATAGCATCATCAGTGAGAGAAGATGACAAAAAAAATAACCCCATGAAACTCTCTTCCATGAAACAGCAAAGTATGCATGGTGGGTGGGGTAAGCTAATTTTAGCAAAATAATCTGTGGTCTCTGTGAACATAGAAAGGAGAGAGATCTATCCACTTCCATGGAAAATGGGGAAAAGATTGTTTTGGAGAATCTATAACTCACGACGAGGTCGCATGAGGATTTAGAGATTGCATGCCCACATTTAGGACTTAGGGACATGGGAGGATTTTTCTTGAAAATGGAAGAAGATAGTATTATCCCCAAGCATGAATGTAAATATTCTCAGAGAACTTGAAGTCTACGATATTCCTCATTAATTCCCATGTGTTAGGCTGAGGATCTTACCCAGTAGTAGAATACTTGGCTAACATATTGTAGTACTATGTTGATCCTCAGAAGTCCAAAGCAAATGAAATAATTCTTGTAAGAATTCTCTGTATCATCATCCCTACATAAAAGGAAACAGGGTACTGTAATTAATTACAGCCATGAAGAAGAAAGAGAACCTAAAAAGAAAAAAAACAGAATTAGTCCAATAAAAATTTTATCAACTGATACAGGACACAAAGTAAATTTGTTTGTAGGAAAAATTAATGAGTAAATGAAAACTTATGAATTTATGAAATTTTAAATGACCAAATTGCTTTAAGTATTTGAGAAAAGACCTAGATTGGTCTTCCCAAAATAAGTACATGCCAACTCAATGGAATAATTAAAATCAAATTACAAGCTGGGCAAATTACCACAATGGCTCATGCCTGTAGTCCTAGCTACTCAGGAGGCTGAGATCTGAGGATCATGGTTCAAAGCCAGCCCAGGCACTAAAGAGCATGTGACTCAGCTTCAATTAATCACTAGAAAATGGGAAGTGGGGCTGTGGCTCAGGGATAGGGCAGTAGCCTTGAGCTGAAGAGCTCAGGGACAATGCCCAGGCCCAGGGGTAGTGTGGTAGCCTTGAGCTGAATTGCTCAGGGACAGTGTCCAGGCCGAATTCAAGCCCCATGACCCCCTCCCCTCACACACAAAAAGTACATAGGCATTGTACCGTATATTCCTCTCCTAAGAATATTGTCCTTTGGTCTCACTGTGTGTCAATGCCTAGAGTCCTGTGTAAGTTATCTTGTCCTGCTGTGAGTTAATCTAGCTTCAGCATTTGAAAGAAAGCACATGCTTTTTGTCTCTTTGAGTTTGTTTTAGTTCATTTAATATGATTTGTTGTAGATCCATCCATTTTCTTGCCCATAACAGTATTATTTTTTCCAATGGCAGTTTAAAATTCTTCATCGTGAATTTTTTTTAAAAGACTCTTTGCCAAGTAGAGATGAGGGGAGATTGAGATATAGGGAAATTGTGGAGGAGCAAGACTCAGTATATCTGCAAAGGGCATGAGACTTATTTCCATGTTGGAGGTTCTGGCTTCTCCCTGAGCAGTGAACTCCAGGTCAAAACAGGCAAGAAAAGAATCTAGACAGGTGAGCAAAGGCCAGGCTATAATGATCCTGATTCTTTTTTTTTTTTAATTTTTTAAAAAATTTTTTTGATCCTGATTCTTTTATGGGTGTTTTTTTTTGGTAGGAGAAGTTGTATTATCACTAGTATAAATACAGCACAATGAAAATGTTCTAAATACTTAGATATTAGTGGACAACTCAATGAAGGTACACATAAAAATGATCTCTGTGAAATCTTTGTGAAAACAGATGGGATCTGGATTTGCATGGACGATCTAAATTGCAGTCATATTCTACCACTTCTACTGTAATTCTAAGTTTATAAAATATGCATACATGAAGACAAAAATGGGAACATTGGTTAGGATTTGAGATAGGGCTAAGTTTGATTGTTTTTTTTTCCTTTTTTTTTGAAAATGTTAAAACATATCCTTATATAAAAACTTGTGAAGTTACATCAAAGTTTTGTCTGTCCTTTTCACATTTTCTTTTTAAACATGTATATTGCTGTTACTTACTTTTACATTGTTTTCTTAATGATATTTATGGAAGAAAGGAAATTCTGCACCCAAAAAGAAGGAACTATAATTTGGGTAGATGTGTCTAGATTCCCTTGAATAAAAATCATCGAAAATCTAGTTTCTATATGTCCTGCTAGAATAGAGTAGGCTTTCTTGTGGAATGAAGTGCTTCTTCTCAGTATTTTGAAGTCTACATTTGAGAGGCAAAATCTAATGAACCTCCTCTTTTATTAGCATATGCTAATTTTCATTGTGATATTTCCATATGCCCATAGAATGTAATTTGATCAGGTTTATCCCTTCCATTACTCTTTCTTCTGCATATATAAGTGAATATAAAACTTTTTACTAATGGATGAAATCAAACAAAATTGTAAGTCATTTCTCATATTATAATCTCATTTGAAAACATAATCACTTATTGGACTCATGAAACAGACAAATGAGGAAACCAGGGTAGAATAAGAATGACTGTTCCAAAGTCACTGGGAGAGTTAGCAGTAGGCTTCAGCTAACGTTTGCCTTTATTTCTCACCACTCTGGCAAAGTCACCACATGCATAAATTCTACTGGTTTCATCAGTAAATAGAGGTTCAGAGAGATGTTGACTACATTGGAACAAATACATCTTTACAGAGCTCTCATTGTATGAGCTTGATCAAGTTTACAGAAGCAAAATGGGGTAGAATCTGAAATATATTCACTTCATAAGGTTGTTATAATGAATAAATAGTATGAGGAAAAAAGAATGGATTCCAATGTTTCTTCATATAAATATACTTTTACTAAACACTTACTGCATTGGCAATATACCCAAAACTGGCAAGGAAGTTAAGCTGGTTAACATTCTTGCTCCTTTACTTCAGCACATCCATAGGACCCAAGATTGACCTTGGAGATTTCTGCACTTACAGTTTCTCTATCTAGGAGGTGTAATTTTTCATCCTTAACACTGTTTTCCTCTTTCCCTGGAAATGCTGTCATTTATTAGATAGTAAAATGACTCTGAAATAGAGCTGAAGCTTTTCTGATAATGTTGCACATTATTCTGTTCCTATTGTTTCATCTCTTTTCTTCAGTTTCAAACAAAGTTTCATTGGCCTCATATCGCCTTGTCTGTGCCTTCCAGACCATTGATGTTCTATGTCATTCAGCGACTGAACTAGACATGAGTCATAAAAGCAAATTTATGTTAGAGCATTCTTTAGCGTTTCAGGTTTATTACCTACCCTGTTTTAGTCAATGACACTTTGTTTTAGAGAATTACACTAAATGATTGCCTAAATAGATGACAACTCAAGTTGTAATAACAATTAATTATACTTACATTGTGTTGTTGAGAAGAATAATTTTGAAATGAAAGGCAATAGACTATTTCTGTCTGTGATCTATCTTTATCTAGTTTCCTCATGATTCAGAAAAAATGTTCCAGATGAAAAAGTAATGCTTATTTGTTAAGCTAACTGAATTTTGTTTGTTAATGTTTAATATATTCAGGAACAGAGTGAACTAGATACTGGAAGTATCTTCTCTTTGAGTTTAGAGATTTAGTGATTTAGACATGAGTGATAAAATGACCAATCTAAATCTCTACATTATTTCCTCTTTCTTTATGGTGCTAGAAATCAGATGCAGGACTTCAAACATTCTAGGCAAGCATTGTATCTGAACTACATCCCTAGACCTCCACTTCCATCTGTAATTGAGTTGATCTACTACTTTTAAAATGTCATGTTAAAATTGGAATTCGGAGGGAATAAATACTCGCTAATTCCTCCAAATATTCCACTTTCCCCATTTTGTTCTCTCAGTCCACTAATAATACATCTCTTAACGTGTTTATTGCTTATGCCAAGATCAGGAATCACCTCTTTTCTCCATTTCCAATGTCTACTTTTATATTTAATGCAATTATTGACATGCTTATTTGTTCTCTCTTGTTCTTGCTGATATTTTGCCAGTACTGGGACTTGAATTCAGAGACTCACACTTACTTAAGTCACACTTTTACTTCTGTCTTTTAACTAGTTAACTGGTGATAATCTTGCAGTTTTGTCTTCCCCACGCTTGCTGTGAACCTCATTTATAAGATCTCAGCCTCCTGAATAACTAGGATTATAGATATGATATTATAGATATGTGCCAGCCCCCACTGATACACTTAATTCTAAATCCATCATTTTCATCTTTATTTTCTTTCCTTTTTTTTTTTGTTGTTGTTGGTTGTAGGGCTTGATCTCTGGGTCTGGGCACTGTCCTGAGCTCTTCAGCTCAAGGCTAGCACTCTAGCACTTCCAGTTTTCTGGTTGTTAATTGGAGATAAGAGTCCCACCAACTTTAGTGCCCAGGATTGCTTTGAAACATGATTCCCAGATCTCAGCCTGCTGAGTAGCTAGGATTAAAGGTATGAGCCACCATGCCCAGCTCTTCATCTTTATTTTCTATTTGTAATATCAACTTTTGTTCATTTTTCTTAACTTACTACATTGTTTTTAATGCACTTTTATAATTTTATGATTGCATTTTATTTCTTTCTTGCGTATTAAATCTTGATTTTCTTATGGTAGTGGTTAATTTTTCATTTATATTCTATATCCTTGACTTTCAGGAGTTACCTCCAAGTAGTATTAACATTGTTCTACAAAATAGATATTAGAACTCTAACATGCAGATTTTAAAGGGACACAATTCAACCCATAATCTCTACCTTCAAATTTTCTGTCATATTCTATTGTCAGAATTGTCCAAGTAGATATTTAATTTTGATTCTTATATTTTTCAGGCCCAAATTTTTTATTTCTTATATCTTCTTATTCCTTTGATACAATTCTACTAGTATTTCACAGGGACTTATAGCTGTTTGTTGAATCATATATATTTTTCCAGCTGCTTTAAAATCTTTGCCACATAATTTCAACATCTGAGTTTCTTGATAGTGGTTATCTATTGTCCTTTTCCATTCCTGTGGTGACTTGTTTTTTTTTTGTCTTTTAGCTGTGGATAAGACACATTGTATTCTGTTGTATTCTGGACATTCTAGTAGAAGATTTTGGCTCAGGTTTAAATATTTATTCTGATTGAAGAAGCCTGCCTGTGGATATTTGGGGGATAGTGTTCTTATAATGACAGATTCATCTTCAGAAGTTTGACTTGCTGTTTGCTTTGCTTTGCCCAGAGTCATAGGGTTTCCTGTTAATTCCTGATGGTCCCCACTGCAGGAATTGATAGCACTTCCCCAATCTGCCCTGTATTGGGGGGTGATAGAAAGCAGTTTCAATCCTTCAGAGATGAAAAGCATTTTTTTTCTTGGCCTAACAGGCCAAGACTCCTTTTAGATTCAAGAGAGAAACATACCTGGAATAGAGTTTACTGTTTGATTGAGAGTTGGGAGGGCTTTAGACCTGGATCGCTTTTATCATTGGATAGATATTTGTGATACCCCATAACAAGAGTTTCTCTAGTTCTGGAGAGATGGTAGAAAAGTCAAGTCCATGTCATCTTGTCAACATTAAGAGACATACAGTAATTCTTCTTTACAATGTATTTTCCATTATTTAGATTGATTCTAATACATATATGTTAAGCTTTTTGTCTCCTTGTCACATTTTTAAGTCTGAGACTGACAATTAAGATATTTCCTAAGGCATTTGATCCACACTAGAGTTGCTTACGAACCAATATTTACAAACTTGCCTGGTTTGAATATTTGTGTTGCATTGTAGAGTACAAAGTGGATGAGAGGGAACCTTTGTAATTACCTAATTTTGAACTATTGACAATGTATAGTCTTTATAGTGAATATAAATTTCCTCCAAATGAACAAAGTTTTGCTATGTCTTCTGGGGTAAAGAAGGCAGTATTTCTTCCATCTGTTTGTAGGAATGTAAGCTGTAGATTTTTATTTTTCCTAAGTATGAAATATATTAAATATTTTATTAAAATTTTGTAGAAAACTTTTCTTGATTAACCAGTTTGATGACAAAGGCTGTTTCTTCTTAATTTAGACATGTTTAATTTTGTTAAACCAACCAGAATTAATGAGTTCCTATTCACAATAATCAATGTGAATTAAAAAAAAATAAAATCAATCCTTGGGCCCTAACTAGCTATTAAATGTCTCACCTAACAGGCACCAACAAAATGGCTCTAATTTTTAATTTCAGGATCATGAGATTGACTCATTTGTCACTGCTTGGAATCTCATCAGGAAGGAAGGAATTTCAAATGTTGTTATTAAGATCACTCATGAGTTTATGAGATAAACAGTTGCAGTAGCGTCATTTGGGAAAGCAGTATGCTACTTCCAGATAGTAAACTTTAATTTGCACAAATAAAATTTTATATAAATCGATTAAGAACCATGCTAGTACATTGCATATGCCTCGCATTCTGACAGTCAGTGGGAAATATGCAGAAGGCAAAGCCTGAATCTGGAGATAACAAATGTGTATACAAAATGGTTAGCTGGAATCTGGGACACTGAGTATCAAGTAAAGAATGAGTTCAGGAAAGGCAGACTAAGGAAATGTAGGTGGGAAAAATCAAGGAAGGCTTTTCAGAGAAGGGAAAATATTACTGGTATTCAGAACAAGATGAGCTTTGAAAGAATGTAAAGGAGATAAGCACAACTCCAGAGAAAGGTGACAGACCAGACCTAGAGATGGGAAAGAATTTGGCTGATGCATCCTATAGAGAGAGTACCTTGGTATGAAAAGGACAGGAGTCAGGAATGGGGGCAGAATGGCTCATCAAGGCAAGACAAAGCGAGAACTTTCTGATGTCTTTAAGGAAAACCACAATCACACTTTTTAATAGTTATGTGAATACCTTGAAACAAGAATTGACTTTCTTCTCTCTCCATAGCATTTGATCCTCACAACTTGTCCTGATCATATGAATAATGAATAATGGAGAATCTAAGGCTCTCCTCAGCTCATGAACAGAACTAACAGTTCTTTCTCTTTGTCCTTCTCCAAAAGTTCTAATTTCTACTACTTTGAGCCCAACCTTCCCTGCATACATTGTACCAAATATGCAAATCTACCTTTAAATGACTCAAACCAAGTTGAAAATAGTTTTTGTTACAACTTTGAGACAAATTTTGCTTTCTGCATTTGTCAAATGGGTTCCTATTTTTCTTTATGGCCCATTTCCATGATGGCATTCATTTTATATCATTATTTTCTACCAGCAAATGCTTGTTTTGACCACTCAGGTCTGAAATAGTTATTTTTGAAATTGCAAGAGTTTTACTTAAGAATTTTGGTGATAGGTAAACACACACCTCAAAAGATTTTTTTCTGAGTATATATAATCTTAGTATTACAGGTTTTGGTTCATAGGGATATTGAAAGTACAGAGAGCTCCCATATATTTCCCCCATCAACATTACTAGCCTATGTCATGGCATTGTGATTCACACTAATTTTGAAACTGGATTGACAAATCATCTTTAACCCTAAGTCCACAGTTAGTATAGAGTTCACTCTCTTGTTATACGTTCTGCAGGTATGGACACAGATAAAATGATATATATTATTCTCCAGCATTATAGGATTATACAAAAGTTTAATTTCTTTTTCTAAACATTTTATTGTAATTAATAAAAGGGTTACATGATATTTGCCAGATAGAATGTGCATTAATTCACATACATTGATACCCTTTCACATATCTTGGTCCCCGTTACCCTCCCCCCACCCCCCAACTTGGTTTTCCCCCTTTCCCTATCCAATTTCAAATAACCAAATACAAATATATCCAATATATCAGATAACAAAGTGAGATACTTTAACAATATGAGATAACCAAGGGACAGCAAAAGAGATGAGAGATAACATAGTACCTTAAGAACAACAATCATTCATTATATGGCTTATGTTTCTATATCCTAGAGATCCTTTCATTTAATGTCCTACTATATGGCCTTTTGTATCAAGGTTTTGCTCTATTGCAAATCTCTGCTAGTAGAGCCCAAGATTTCTACTGATTTTGACAAATCAGGGAAACCATTGATCTAAGTTCCTTTGAGTCTGGCTTACTTCACTTAATATGATTTTTTTCTAAGTCTTTCCATTTCCTAACAAATGGGTTGATGTCGTTTTTTCTGACAGCAGCATAGAATTCCATTGTGTACAAATACCAAAACTTGTTGATCCACTCATCAACTGAGGGACATCTAGGTTGGTTCTATATTTTTGCTATGGTGAATAATGCTGCAATGAACATTGTTGTGCTAGTGGATTTAGTATGCCCTAGTTTCTGGATGGTTGGGTAAATGCCAAGTAGTGGAATTGCTGGGTCATAGAGGAGCTCTATGTTTAGCCTTTTGAGGCACTGCCATACTGCTTTCCATAGTGGTTGAATGAGTTTGCACTCCCACCAACAGTGTAGTAGTGATCCCTCCTGGCCACATCCCCTCCAGCATCTGTTGTTATTCGTTTTCCTGATCCTGGCCATTCTAACTGGAGTGAGGTGGAATCTTAGTGTTGTTTTGATTGTGTATTCTCCAACCTTCATCCTCCCCACGACTTCCAACCTCTACCAGCCATTTTTGTGTGTGTAGATGCTAGTACTGGGTTTGCCATGCAGTCTTACTTGTTTTACCACCTGAGTCATGACTCTGATTTCTGCTTTTTTGCTGGTCATTGGGCAAGTAAAGTCTCTCATATTTGTCTATCCGGACTGTCTTTGAACTGCATTTCTTAGAGCTTAGCATCTGAGTACCTAGGAATATAGATGGAAACCACCAGTGCCTAGCTATAGACCACATTTTTTAAAAAGTGTTGTATCAGTCCTAGGGCTTGAACTTAGAGCCTGGGTACTGTCTCTGAGCTTCTTTGCTCAAAACTAGTGTTGTACCACTTGAGCCACAGAGCCACTTTTGGATTTTTCTGAGTAGTTTGGTGGAGGTAAGAGTCTTATAGACTTTCTGCCTAGACTGGTTTTGAACCACCATCCTCAGATCTCAGCCCCTGCAGAGCCAGGATTACAAGAGTGAGTAAGCCAGTGTCCAGGCAGTTACATTTTTAATTCATCATAAAGTAACTGAATTTTTTCCTAAGCCAATATACCTTTTTTGCTAAACATACATATATATATATATATATATATATATATATATAAATCAAGAGGTAAATGATTTGCTTACTCAAATCTCAACTGCATTACTTGTTTGGAGTTTGTATAGGCAATACACTTCTTAGATGGCTATGCCTGTATCCAGCTCTTCACAGAAACCTAAAAAGCCTTAGCAAGTGCTGATCTCCTCCCTCACTGGTGAACTATCAAATGCTCTGGGACATTTGTTCATCATTTGCACCCTGTTACCACTCCTCATTGTTATTTTGGAGATAACTGTTCAATCTGGTGTTCATTTGAAATAATTTCTTTCAGCACATTTATTTTTTATACCTAACAACAGAGGCTCAACTTGTTTCCTCTTCTATTGCCACAGGAACAAATGTAAGGGAGCATGTTATAAATACTACTTTGGTGTATTATTTTCCATCTTAGAATGAAATGCTTTTGAATGGAATCCTCTTCCACGTTTAAATTAATACAGATTTGATATTTACCTTTGGTAGGTAGTTGGAAATATTAGCTTTGATTCATTATCATAAGACTAACATTGCCTACAATGTCTACATTGTATTTTCTTTCTCATAAATTGAATAGTAAATCCAACGATCACTTCATGGCAGTGTTGTGTGTACCAAAACAAATATAATCACAAAGAATACCTAATATACAAAAACCCACTTCTTAACTTATAAGAATGAATAAATCGTTTTCTAAGATACAGCAAGCCAAAGACACAGAAAGCCTCTTGTTTGGTATGTCCACAAAGGGACATGTTTCTCTCTCCCACATGCTAGCCTCCACAGAGGCTAGTTTCCAGAATGTGGTCCATACTTTGTGGATCTTGCATTCAACTTGAATAGTACTGGCTTATAAGTACAGAACTGCATAAGGGAAGATAGAGTCCTAGGAAGCCTTCTTCTTTATTCAAAGTAGAAAGTTTGGAAGAATGGAGGACTGTTATATCATCTACTTTGAATCAATTTAAAAAAGAAGACCTCTTGTTATAAAATAACAACAACCAGAAACTAAAATTTCCATGGTTAGAGGCAAAGGACCCGAGGTCACACTGTGTTTGTATCCCAGGTGCATCCCTGTGGAATCTGGGACAAGTTGCTTTACCTTTCCAAATCTCAATTCCTTTCTTTAAAAAGGAAGCACTTTGCTGGAATTGTAGGAGAAGTCTATGAGGGTGAAATGTATAGAAAATATTTACCGCCAGGCCTGGCACATAACAAGAATACCAACACTGGGCGTTACTGCTCTTATCAAAAAGACTTTCACATTGCAAGCTATTTTTCACTCTCTTCCTTTTGTGATCAGAAGGTTTCTATCAATGTGATCAGACACTGTGACTAGCAATTAAAGATGACTAATTGACATGAGGTAATTAATTCAAGGTTTAATAAGTGTGGTGTGTTCGATGGGATATGTCAAAACAAGAATTTCAAAAAAAAACAAAAGTGACAGAAGCAAAATGGTGGGGTGGGGATAAGGTTGGGGACTCCCCAAGGCAGACTCTATGTAGAGGAAAGTTTTCAAGACAAGCAGGAAGTCCTGGGAAGGAACAGTGAGTCCATTGTCATCAAAGCTCCTCTTCTGAAATCCTCTCTTCCCACACAATCTCTGCCCTTCTTATTAGTCTTTCTTTGGGATCATCCAAAACATCATCTTTTCTGGCTCAAGGACCATCTCAACTACCCTACTCAATTGGAAACAAACCTTTAAATCCTATGTAGCTATCAATGAAAATTCTCCCTTCCAGAAATTTCTGGTGCTCTGGACTGGGTCAGCTAAGTTATACTATAGCACTAGTCAACATCATCCATCCTCCCATCTTGTTGTTTCTTCTTGCTCAATAGTTGCCTTCCCTACTAGAATGGGAGCTCCATGAGAATGGAGGTTGACTCTAATGCCACAGAAATCTAGCAGACATATCAGCACATAGGTAGTCCTCAAAAATTACACACTAGCTCATTAGTGAGAAAAAGCCCGAGGTTTTTCCATGTGCTTCCCCAACTAGGCATCTCCAGTTCCCTTGATGAAAACTATGTTTAGAGCAATGCTCTTATCCTAGAGTAGAACAAAGGACAGTTCCTACTTTGTAAATATTGAATAAGCAGTTCCCATTTATTGATCCCAGTACAGTTTAGCCTTACTCCTGCCATGAACCTGTCATTGGCCTTCTGGTGCTAAGGATGTCCCTTGAGCATCTACAGCTATCACGGAAACATCGCCAACTCTGTGGTCCACTAACAATTCAGGGCTCTGGGAAATATCTAAGGACATTCATTTAACCATTCAATAATAACACCATCATTGCAACTGAAAATTATAGAGTGCTTGTTTTGTTTTTCCTTTCTCACCATGACCTTATGAAGTACTATTCCTCCACACCAAAAAAAAAAAGCCCTGAGGCACAATGCACAGAAACAACTGTCAACACCATAGGCAAGATGGGTGGTAACTCCAGGATTTGAAGCATATCCCTTCTCCAACATGTTATTTTGTATCCCTATGTTGGCATACATATATCAAATATGAAATCACATTCTTTGAATTCCAACGCAAACAAATCTCAGATCATGGTCTCAGAGCCTGCAGGTAGGTAGAGGAGCCAAGCAAAACATTTAACAGGTCTCCAGTGCTTACTGTTGAATTGTCATTCATCAGGAGGGTATTTAGTAGATAATTGTTATCCAACTTTCCCTTCATAGGCACGGGCATTCAAATAAGTATTTGTGGCACTTGGACAAATTTCTGTTCCTGAGTAAGCAGGAGTAAAGTTAATTTGATTCCCTGAGAATTTTCCCCTTTTTGGTCTATGGTCAGATTTTTCTTGGATGAAGGCTGTGTTACTTGTACTTAAAAGAAGATAAAACCAACTCTAGCTTTGAAAGCGTTTGGTATAATTTTAAGTTATTAGACCATTATTAATGTGCAGGGAACAGTTCCAAAATGTTCTTCCAAGCCTTTGGTTCAAAGAAAACCTATTTTATTAACCTGCTTAGTATTTTCTCTCTGAAAAGTAGATAATTTGTAGATTTTATGGTTTAACATCTTCAAAGACTCTGGAAAAGGGATTCTCATTATACACTCTTTGCTAAATTAGCATTTAGTGTTATCCTTTTTTCCCATTTTTAATTTAAAAAAAATGCTTTCGGTGGCCTGCTTTGGTGATACCAGCAGAATAACTGTGTTTTTTGTGTCTCCTTTCTGGACTCACTAAGCACATGTGGCCTGACAAATGTCTGCCCTAACAGTCTCTTATAACTCAGAAACTGAGAACTTGAATTGATTAGTTGCCGGTGGCTCAAGCCACATGGGATCAGAGATAAATCATAAAAAGATGTGGGTTTGAGCTCTTAGCCATCATTTACTAACTAATAATATGTCCAATAGTCTGTATTAAATGTATGCTATGTAATGGATTTTATGCTCTGGAAATATAAAAGCAAGTAAGACAAAATTCTTCCTGCCTTTTATGAAATGTATCTTTCATTGTATAATAAAAAGTTTAGTTTTTTGAAGAACTGAAGAAAACCAATTTGTAGGAGTGTGAAAACAATTGGAAAGCAGAGCTAGGAGCCAGTGGTACTCACGCCTGTAATCCTAGCTACTCAGGAGGCTGAGATCTGAGGATTGTGGTTTGAAGCCAGCCCAGGCAGAAAAGTTCATGAGACTCTCATCTTTGATTAACCACCAAAAAGCTAGAAATGGAGCTGTGACTGAAGTTGTAACTCGATAGCCTTGAGCAAAAAAAAAAAAAAAAAAAAAAAAAAAAAAAAAGCTCAGAAATAGTACCTGTGCCTGAGTTTAAGCTCAAGAACTAGCGCGCACACACACACACACACACACACACATTGGAAAGTAGCCCAAGATAAAGTTATAATGGAAGTCATTAGGGTTGGAGGAGCTTTTAGGGTATGATAAATATAAAGATTTTGGATTCTGCTTATGTAACACTAGAAATCAGATGTCCTAAAACAGATGATTCCAGCTAGGTACTGGTGGCTCATGCCTGGAATCCTAGATACTCAGTCGGCTAAGATCTAAGGATCATGGTTCAAAGGCCAACCTGTACAAACAAACTCAATAAACTCTTATCTCCAATTAATCAATCAAAAAATATGTGCTCAGGCCCTGAGTTTGAGCACATACAAACACACGCACTCACACGTGCTTGCACATGTGTGCACACACACACACACACACACACTCATACTTAGTGCTTGCAAGTAGCATTAATCTACATAAACTAAAAAAAAGATGCCTTATGAAAATCTACTCAAACAATTAGCTATACCTTCCTGGAACTGGAACCGAGAAGTACGAAGCTGCTTCTGTGGATGCTTTTCTCTGATGTCTTTTCCATATGCATCTGCTTATCTTTGGTTTTTGCAAAGCATCCATCTTTATCCTTGTTGTACCCCTTCACAACAGGTGCCGTCAGCCTCCACTCTGACCAGATAGCTCTAGTCAGCTTAAGTTCTTTCTGACTTTTCATTGCTCTGCTGTAAAATTAAGCAAGCTTCAGCTCTTGTCCTTTAGGACTGAGTCCTTCATACAAGCTGGTTTGGGCTTTTAATAAGTTCCCAGTCACGTGTTCACTCTTGACCTGGTCAACTATAGGTGGCAAGAAGGAGTTATATGATACAATCTTGATGTTTGCCCTTAGTGTTTGAAAAAATTACAATATAGATAGATAGATTCCCCCTCCCCTCCCCCTCCTCCACTTCTTCCTCCTCCTTCCTCCTCCTCTTCTTCTTCTTCTTTTCTTCCTCTTCTTCTGTGGGTCATGAGGCTTGAATTTGGCCTGAGTGCTGTCCCTGAGCTCTTCAGCTCAAGCCTACCACCCTACCCTTGAGCCAAGCCCCACTTCATATTTCCTAGAGGTTAATTGGACATAAGGGTCTCACGTCCTTTTGTGCCCTGGCTGACTTTGAACCTTGATCCTCAGATCAAAGCCTCCAGAATAGCTAGGATTACAGGCATGAGCCAGCGTGCCTGGCTGTCCTGAACTTCTTTTGCTCAAGGTTAGTACTCCACCACTTGAGCCACAGCACCACTTCTGGCTTTTTCTGTTTATTTGGTACTGAGGAATTGAACCCAGGGCTACATGCATGCTAGACAAGCACTCTATCACTAAGCCACATTCCCAGCCTGGTAAGTTTTTAAATATATAAAATCTTTTCTTTTTTTGGCCCCACATAATTTTTAAATGGTCAAATGACTTTCATACTCTTTGAACATCTGATACAGCAGAGGGGACTTTAGAGTCATACCACTCTAAGTAATATGCCTACATATACAAGAAAATGTACCATGGTACACAAGAAAATCTTGGAAGCAGTGTAGGAGGGAAATTATCCCCACCATTTATCAGCTGTAACTTCCAACTTCCTGAATACAGGTGATAATTAACGTTTCCAAATTTTAGTTTGAGCTAATTTTCAAGTATGCAGTACGCTCCTTTAAAAAAATCTGTAATATTATTAGAGCAATGTGATAAGAGGAAGAATATCTAAACTGTGGCTTATATTCTCTCACAAAAGGAAAGACAAAAAAAATAATGTATAAAAGCATATTGGACTTTTTTCATTTTCTTGCAGTACAATACATCTCCTGAAGAAGTAAGAAGCAGTAGCTATTTTGCTGTCAGGAAAATGGTTCTAGAGATGAAACTCATTTCAGAGTAGTACATCACCAGAATTTGTCCTTTATTAGAACATTTCAAGCATTTTTCAAAATGACCTCATCAAAATGGAAGACTTGGGAGCTGCGTTTGGAGTCTAGAGCTGTCCAAATGTTGAGGGTTTGTCTTGGAAAAGTGACATAGAACAAGCTACAGTTTCATAGAGAATTTGCTAACTAGTATCACTCTGTGTAGCATATTGTTTGAGTCATACTTATTTTTTGAAGATTCCTACATAATATAATTGAAGAAACCATGCAAACAAACACAAACATTGGTCTCAAATCTCTGCAGCCTTTTACATATGGAACCTTGGGCTAATAATGAAACCTAAATATTTTTCCCATTTATTTAGTAGGATATTAGATGATAGTTCCTGTGGTCTTGGCATTCCCACTGAAGTGAAAAAACAAAAGCTAGGATGTTTTAAGTCATGTATGTTTCAAAATGAGACATATATACATACATATGGAATAGGGTAAGATGTGGCTTTAAAAATAGTTATTGAGGGCTGGGAGTTTGGCCTAGTGGTTAAAGTGCTTGCCTAGCATGCATGAAGACCCGGGTTCGATTCCTTGGTACCACATACATAGAAAAAAGCCAGAAGTGGTGCTGAGGCTCAAGTGGTAGAGCTCTAGCCATGAGAAAGTCCAAGGACAGTGTTCAGGCCCTGAGCTCAAGCCCAGGACTGGCAAAAAAAATAGTTATTGATGGGCCACGAGTTTGACCTAGTGTTAGAGTGCTTGCCTAGCATGCACAAAGACCTGGGTTTGATTCCTCGGTACCACATACATAGAAAAAAAGCCAGAAGTGGTGCTGAGGCTCAAGTGGTAGAGCTCTAGCCTTGAGAAAGTCCAAGGACAGTGCTCAGGCCCTGAGCTCAAGCCAAGGACTGGCAAAAAAAAAATAAAGATATTTATTGATGGGACCGGGAGTTTGGTCTAGTGGTAGAGCGTTTGCCTAGCATGCACAGATACCTGGGTTCATTTCCTTGGTACCACATACTTAGAAAAAGCTGGAGGTGGTACTGTGGTTCAAGTGCTAGAGCTCTAGCCTTGAGAACTCAGGCCCTAACTACAAAGCCTAGGACTCGCAAAAAATTATTATTATTATTGATTACTTCAAGTACATAAGAGGATGTAGAACGGAAAGAGTTTCTATTAAAGGGGGGTTGGGTATGTTCTCCATAAGCTCATATCTTATAGAAGCGAATATTGCCAGGAGGGGACATTAAACCCAACCCCAATCTGGAAGTTACAGAGCTGAGCCCCGAGATCACTATGGTGCTGAAGTCTTCATTCAATATTTATCTTCTGCAAGTCCTCTTGTCAGTGAAAATGTCCCTGACCATCTAATTTTAATTCCCCATCAGCGAATCCAGTCTCCCTCCCTTGCTTTCTTATCCCCCGAAGCATCTATCCCTCTCTTACTTTTTATATAATTTATTAATTAGCTAATCCTCATCTCAAGAATGTTATTTTTTATCAGAAGGAGGTGCTGAGCATTCCTGTCTAACCACTTTGAATGGTTTCTGGCAAGTGGTAGAGGTTCAATATGTTCTTGAAGTTGATTAAATCATGAGAGGAACTACGTTCTTTGGGTTATATATGTATTCTGAGAGATGCGGGGTTCCTGACTCCATGCAGGGAAAAAGTTGAAGAGAGTGCGGAAGAGAGGGGAAGTAAAGCTGGACACAGAGACAAGGATATAGGCCATATGTATGTGTGTAGAAAATGGTTCAAGTCACTGCAAAACAAAGACAGCCCTGCAGTCAGAGGAGGACTAGAGAAGGACTGTTCAATGAGTGGTAGCTTGCCTGTACCAGGAAGCTCAGTACCAACTGGAGCCATCAGGGATGTTCTCGCTGAGTTAGCATTTGACATCTGCAACAGTCATGAGCTCCAGAGACAGATCTACAGTGTCCCAGTTGGATACGATCTTCCCTGCTCATCCCTCTCATCTGTCATTCTCTAATTCTGGAGCTCCCCTAAAAAGTGATGACGAGGAAGAAGGGAGAGAAGGAAGGATGAGGCGAAGACTGAGAAGGCAGAGTGCACCTCCACTTCTTCACTGTATCTTTCCAATGGGTCCCGCTCAAGCTCAGAGATGTCCATTTTAAAAGCATGGAGACAGCAAAGGTTTGAGATTAGAAAACACTGAATTCATAAACCAACTTTTTTCTAAAATACTCATGGTATGTGAAGTGTCAAGAAAAGAAGGGGAATCTGTTTGATACTTTGTTGAGATTATTAAGCCTGAGTTTCAAGGACAATGATTAGAGTGGGACAGCTTTCATCTCTGTGATGTACCGAGTCAGCTCACTTAAGCCTACTCTGTGTAAAATAAATAAGGAAACGTAACTAAATTACCCGGCCCACTATCTGACATAGACTCTCAGTACTTGTTTGTGACTGGTATGCTACACTCTGCAGCGTTCCAGAACTATCTCCAAATGGACAGCAAGTCTCTGCCACATGTACCAGTGTGGTTTACATTTTTCTTCATTTGCTTGTCTCTTCCATGGAAATTTCACTGGCATCTCCATTCATTTATTCAAAGCAGAGGATGTACATTCATCTCCCTTCATGTTTTCCTGATTTCCAATGATAACAATGGTTTATATGATAACCAAAATTACTGAGGACTTAAGCATACTAAGTACTCAAAGCATTTTGTTATATGTGATTTTTTCCCCACTCCAAAACAACTCTAGGGTAGCATTCCAGAGTATCATATTTACATCTCTGTATGACTGGCAGATGCAATTTAGGTATATAGGACAAAAGAACAAGCCAAAGAAATTTACTGGGATTTGCCCCCATCCTGACAGGTAACTCATGCACATGACTGGAACATGTAATTATCCTTTATCATCTGCCTCTTCTTCAGATTCTTTTCCTTGGTGAAATCAGAATGGCTAATGCAGTTCTCTTTCCTGCATTCCTTGGGAAGATATTTGGGTTTATAACCTCACCCCATGTATGCAAGATGAAAACCAGCTTTTCTGGCTCAACAGGTAAAAACAATGCTTTAAATGAAAAGCCTTTAGTTTCAATTATTTACTGCAATGGTCCAAAGAGAAATTCTGGTTATCCAAGCAAGAACAGAAAAAAAAAGTCAGCAAGAATCCCTTTATCAGTTTCTAATAAAGACCATTTCCACCTCCTTAGCCTCCTCATCCGTCTTGGAGAAATGTTTATGTAATGAATTCACAGCCAGGATCTGGTTGCTTTTGCTTTGATTAAAATGCTTGATGGTCATCTATTTCCCTGTGACCACTAGCCACCAGGCTATGAACTCCTCCAGAGCAGCCAGTTCCACAGCTTAGCTGATGGTAAATGCAGGCTCAATCATCTTGGCATACCTCACATATTATGTTGAATGTAACCCCTCTACCTACAAGCTCACTGCTGCACATACCCAATTAGTGTAAGCTGAATTAATAAGCTGCTGCTCAAATGCACAAAATCTTCCAGCAAATGAGAAAGTACGTGGAGAAATATTTATTTCTATGGCTCTAACTAAGGTAGCAGTATTTTTTTTTGCTTCCAATGATGCTTTCTACCCAGCTAATAAAAGAACTTCTGTTGTGATGTGGCTGTGTGTGGAATTTCATTAGCTCTTCATTTGTAAGTAAAGCGCTTCCCTGGAACATAGGTGTGCTGACACATATATCAGACACATCCTCAGGGAGAACATGAATAACAATTCCATTTTTATTTGCTTATTATTTATAGACTTAGTACTCCCAATGAGAAAGGGACACTTAGCTAACAGCCTGATTTGAAAGCATTCTACCAGAGTATGGAACCTGATATCTTTTCCATTCCTTCCTTTGGCCCGGGGCATGGAGATTAGATTTGTTTTCACGAACTCCTGCTATTCATTCTATCCTGCCCGAAACCAGAATACTCTTAAGGTAGCAGAGATTGGCCTGGCAATGAGTATCAACAGATCGGGCTGCATATCCGTAGGTGATGACGACTCGGCCCCATCTTGGCATTTGAACACACTGCTGTGGTGATTAGGAACTGGAAAATTGCTAATCTACTGAAAATGGCTCCTGCTATGATTCCTGCCACCCAAGTAATTGGGTTCAGAATACAAGTCCATTTCAGTGAAAACACGTGGGAAGTTATTCTCTGGATTTAGATGAGCGTCTCACCCAGACCTCTGAAATAAAAATTGCTATCTACTTTTTTCTATTTCATGATTTAATTACCCACACTGGTATCATTCTTTCTCTCATCATTCTTAAACCTGTGTATGGTGTTTATTCTGCTAGAATAAATGGCTGCCCATCTACTGTATTCATAAACTTTGTTAAATGGCAACCCCTTTATACAGCTACTTCAAGATAAAGAGCAAATATCAAAACAGTTGAATTCCAAGCAGAACGTGATTTTTGTATTATTATCATTTAATAGAGCATTGTTACTGCCCCAAGAAACACACACACACACACACACACACACACACACACACACACACACACACACAGAATCCATACAACATGAGCAGGCTGCATAATTCCCTGATGAACTCCACTACTTTTTTAATCACATAGAGCACAACTGGAGTTATTTCTTTGGCCTTTGTTTTGCACACTCAGCTACCCTACTCTTGAACTTTTGAAATATACAGCAATGCTGGGAGAAGGACTAAGAAAAAAATTGATATTGCTTCATGTAGACACTACTTGAATTTCTGTATCTGTTTGCTGTGGCTTATAGTTCCTGGACTTACTTGCAACTGGTGACCTTTCAAGAGAACCTAGTAGAAGCACTGTCTGTGGGGCTGTGGTATCTGTGAAAACATGCTTGGAAGAGAATGAGACACACCACTGGAAACAATTCTTGCCATAACCACCCTGATTCCTCCATATCCTACACTGACTGTCGTGATGTGGTTGATATTATATGATTAGTAGGACAAAATTCTTCACAAGCAATATGTGCAGTAAAAAGAAAGGTGGGATTTTAAAGCAGTCATAATATTGACATGCATGTATCATATTGGTATATATATATTATGCCAATACATTTGGAAACTAAAATGAAAAAAATTATTTCTGAAAAGAAATTAATAACTTCAAGAAAAAATAGAAAACTCAAATAGACATATAAACATGAATAAAATATACTCAGATGATGACTCCAATGCTCATATTCAATATTTTTTGCATGTCATTTAAACAGTTTGGATGCAACAAAACTTGCAGCTGGTGGCCCCTATTTCCTAAGGAATTGGCATTCTAAGAGATAGGTGAAGGAGATGCAAATCTCGATTGGAAAAGAGATGCATTCATTGGCATTATCCCCCTGTCAATATAAACACCATGTTCATTAGAGCAGAACTGAATGCTCACAATAGGCATCTGTCTCTGAGCACTTAGTATGGTTCATGTGCATTATTTATTTAATTTATTACCCATTAAACTCTGGAGTACATATTGTAACCCCTATTTTATAAATAGGAATTTAATGCTGAAAGCAATTAAGATCAGCTTGCTGACTATTGGTAGATCTAGTACTAGGTTTAACGACAACTTAGGAGTTTGAGCCTAGATGATTTGATTTAGGGGTAATTATTTTTGAAACACAAGAAAGCATAGAAGAACATACCCAATAATTGCTTTGTTGTGAAGCCACTGAAATAAAATACGTTTAATCAGATGGGGTGATCTGGAATTTTTTCCTGTTAATTTCACTGGAGACATTTCTATATCATTGTGTCATGTGTGTAATTTTTACCTGAATCTGATACCATTTAAATATGATTACTAAGAGTATTTGCAAATGAGAATAAAATTATATTTATCCCCCACCAGGGTGAAACTCACATAGATGCCACTCTTTCACCTACATTTCTCTCACTAGGGTTTTGCTTCATTTGGAAGATAAGTTCTTAAAGGCTTGAGACAGTGCCTTGTCCACTTGGACAGAATAGTAGTTGGATCATTAGTACCATGCTCAGGAACAATGTACCACTGGCCATCATTGCTCCCCTCGCTGCCTGCCATCCTGTGTGGCACAAGGCAGGCACATTGAAATGTCTCCTCAGAATGCCCACCCCCACCAAGTTGCTGGATTCAGTAAATTTCAGTTCACACATCTTCTCCTGACTGAAAAAGAACCCAGTTTTCTCTGCCTCCAGCCTCTAGTTTTGCTTCTCTAAATCCAGACCCCTACAGAGAACAAAGGCAAATTCCTGCACTGTAATTGTCTATAAGCAATCCAAACAGGAAGTGAGGTGCTGTGTTGTCTGTATCATAAGCAAAAAAGAAGGAAGGAAGGAAGGAAGGAAGGAAGGAAGGAAGGAAGGAAGGAAGGAAGGAAGGCAGGCAGGCAGGCAGGCAGGCAGGCAGGCAGGCAGGCAAGCAAGCAGGCAAGAAAGGGAATACATAATTGTTTTAGTACTTTTAAAAATATTTCGTCACAGTTTCCACTTAACTCAATGGTAAATTCCTTAAAAATAAGGATGCCATCCCTTTCCATAAATGTTCAAATGAAATGGAAACCCTGGCCCACCATTTGGGGCTAGACTGGTTTCTCTGCCAAGGCCGCTAATACTGTGGATGTCACTGCCTAGAAAGGACAAAATGAATTCATGAATAGTGGAATTGATTGCAAATATGGAAAGACAGAAATTTGGACAGAAAGAAGATTTGTACAACAGTTTTACAACCAAAACTGATAGAGAAGATGAGACAGAGTGATTAAATAGGGAGTGAAGGCTGACAAGCCCCATTTGTCTTCCATGTTCACATTTCTGTCCTCTTCCACATCTTCTAGGATTCTCTCCTTCCTGTTTCCCTCCATGGCTCTATAAGCTCTAACAAATTGCCAAAGACTTGGATTTCTTTGTAAAAAAAAAAAAAGCATTCTAGAATCTTAACTTTTTTTTGAGGATGACAGATTTATTCTTGAGACTGTGCAAGCATAAAAATAGGATATAGAAATAAAACAGGAAGAAGGGATGAAAGGTAGAGGAAATAGAAAAGCCATCTGTTCAGAGACAGGGACAAACAAAAGTGGATGAGTATAAAAAAGACCATAATTTTGATGGTCCTAAGTTATTTAGGAGATAAATTTACTTTGTCTTCCATTTTATAAAATACCCCCTCCTCCCATATCCTCTTCCTCTCTGTTAACACACACACACACACACACACACACACACACACACACACACACACACACACCATCCACACCCAGACCAGATGAATGCTTTGACAACCATAAATACTACTAAGACATTTATTGATGGCTATGTCAATAATGACAATAAAGACAAGTGACAATAAAGATTATAAATTTGTGTTTATATTAGTGAAATATTATTTCAGTATATGTAAATGTAAGACAATCGTATTAAAAATACCTGTGTAGCCTCTCTGGCTCCATATTTTAGATACTCCTACTTTTCTGGTGTTAACCTATGCTTACCTTGTTTATTGTGCATCTCCCACTAATGTGTTATCTTCTCTTTTCTTTCTGTTTTCCTACTCTACTTATAGTCTCTATCCATATAACCCCCTTTCTATTATTAACACAGGATTCATTTCTTGTTTCTATCACACATTTTCTTTTGTCTACAGTAAATTGAAGATTCCTTTTATTGCAAAAGACATAGATTAGGAATTGCATGCTTATTTAAAACATATACTTTCTGCTTTCAATCTAGAAACCTTCTAAACCCCAGCGATGAATATTTTTTAGTCAGATGCTTCTTAGAGCATCCATCCTTAGTACACACATAAAATCAAGCTATGTTCATGTGACTGAAACACGTTTTATTTTTGATATATACATTCTCATGAAGTTTTATGCTATGAATACAAAGAGGATAGGTCAGTATTCATAGATTTTCAAGTGCTGAAAAAACAACTCCTGTCATTCGTAGCTAGATAGGGTTCTTTGACTCCAGGGGAAAGCTTTACTGAAGTAAAGCAAAGTACTTCACCATTTTCTCCAAAACATTGCCAATTCCTTGATGTGGTCAAGGATAGCTTGCATGAGGTCAGTAGCCTGATGAGATTAAGAGTCTTTCTATCCCCACTGACAAGTTAAAAAGATGCTATGGCAGCTCTGATCCTGTGGAAAGCAGACACCAAGACAGCAAATGGACAAGGATTCTGTTTGGAGGAATATTTATACGGGGGAAGTGAGTAAGGCCCTGGGGATACTGAATAGACATCAACTGTCACATGACTTGGGGCCAAACAGAAAGAGAGGGCCGATCAAGAGTGGATGGAAGGAACACTGTTAAACTGCTCTGCATCCTTAGGTTCCAGGGCATCCTGAACCAGAGCTGGCCATCCTTCTCCCTTTCCTACAGGAATGAGTCTGTCTCATATTCCTACATGACATCCTCAGTCTACATCTTGTACTCCTCCATGGTTATCTCAGATTTCTTCCTCAGATGGAGGAGATTAAGGAGATCATGCACAGGCTCCATGCCAACTGTTGACTCTTGGTGACATGACTGACTGACATCCACACTGATCCAATAACCATTGCCTACTCACAACCTAGTCTGCTAGCTCCTTTACTGTGGCTCTGTCTGTACACTTGATATTCATCCACTTCCTAGGCTAGAAATATTTTACCTATCATTGCCAGTTAACTTGCAACATCAGAAGCCATCTATTGATGGCTTGGGTTTTATACATTTCCTCCATTATGTAAAAGTAGCCCTCTCCACTGCTGATCAGAGGCAGTCACCCCTCAGCATTGATGATTCCTCTTTCTACCAACTCATCCCTGGGGAAGAGGGCTTGAAAGTGTCCTGGTTACAATCATAATTGCAGTTCATTCACATATTTATGAAGTATGGCCCATAGAGGACCAGGATCTCTAATCCCAAGAATCCTAGGGTCCCAGGGAAAGGAAGCACATTGAAGGTGGAATATGGAGATGCTCTTGTTCACATCTCTTGGTATCCTTCTTGTTGGAAACAAGAGACAAAGTCTCTTGATTTAGTTGAAGCACCCTGAGTTCAGTTCTTTTCAAGGTGGTGTGTTTTAGTTGCAACATCCCTTCACAACGAATGAGGAATCTTCACATCCTGTCTCTTGTGTGTTGTGAATCAGGGTCCTGAGGGCCTTCATTCTTTTCATCAAAGAGTCTATGAACAGAAAAAGCCTTCAAGCAGAGTGACGCTTACCCAGTGGAGCAGAAGCCATCAGTCTTTCTGAGTATTGGTCACCAGAGTAGCACTTGACATTTGGGATGTTCTACAGGTGTCGTCCTGTATTGTGGCACTGCTGCTCAGTTAATGGGGGAATTTCTGCAAAGTTCTCAGCTTCTCCCCACAAAACAATGAGAATTCATGATGAGGATTTACTGTGCTTGCATTTACACACCTTATTTTCCAACTGGAATTTGTCTTGCAGTCTGCTTCCAAGTCATTCTAAGATTCTCTCTCATCAGACTTCTAGAATTGTGGCACTATAGAATTTCAAGGCTTTTTCAGCATTAAAAACACATTATGTAAATGAAACTAACATAAAATTGTTGGGTTTTTTTTTGTACCCTAAGCTTGTCTTTTGTCACAGATACCTCCCTTGAAAAGGAACATTCGTTTAATAATTAAAATTCATGTAAAAGTAAAATGCAAATTTATTTGTTTAAGAATTAAAATGTGTATAAATAGAATGCAATCTACCTTTGAAACACAACTATGAAATGTCAGGGTTCTGTGGATTACAGATCCTATTATCTGCTTTGCTCTAGGCATCAAGCTAAGTCATTCAAGGCCTATCTAGGATTGTCAAGGAAGGAAACGGGAGAGAGTGAACATGAAAATGACAGTAATGTTGTAACAGCAGAATACAAACGTTCCATATACAAGTTATGAGTCATTCCTCCCTCCATGGAGGCAGGGGATGGAATGTCCAGTAATGACTGGTAATGTGTTGGACATGGTTGTTGGGACTGGTGATTTGGAGAATGTATCTTTTGCTCTGTAGTGTATCCTACCTTCTCTCTTTAGCCAGCTTGAAACTGGGAGGAGAAACTCTACACTAGTAAAGTTAGATGTCTCATTGGCTTGATTTATCACCCAGAGAAGTAAAGGTATAAATTAAGTGGTGTAGATTTTCTTGTCTTAAATATGTGCTTATATCAGCAGGGATTTAAGAGCCCAAGAAAATTGCCAGAGTACAGATTCTGAAGATTTGAATTTCAACTTGGTCTCATTTGAGAAGCCAGGAGACCATTTGCTAGATGAAAGCAATAAAAAGGGAGGTGCTTACAGTGCTCAGGTCTAATGGGAGGAGGGTATAAGATTCCTAGTTTTATCTTCAGGAAGTTTTATTTTTACGTAAGTCAAATATAAGAGTCCTTTTCTTGATTTCTAAAAATTGAATCTGCTTTCCTTTACAAATATGATAAATGATTTTTCCTGGCTAAATTAGCAAGTATAGCAATGGGAGCTCAATCTCTCTTGGTCCCCTGGTGATTTAATGATGGGGAAATGGGATTAGTGAAGACCCTGCACTTCCTTTTTAAATCTTATTTGCTTCTTACTATATATACTATCTGCAGTGTACTCATAATAATAAAAGGTTTCACTTACATTTTTTACTAAAAGATAGGATTGAGATTAGATAGATTGATTAATTGATAGATAAAAGAGATAGATAAACCGAAAAGATATGGATAAGTTTGTCAATAGATAGGATACATGATAGATAAGTACATAAAAGATAGATCAATGCATGTACATTCATCACTAACACCTATGGAGTACTATTTTGTTCCCAGATTATCAGTGAAAAAGCTGAGGCATGGAAGAGTGAGGGAATTTGTTTGAGGTGGTATAGCACTTAGAATGCACTGCTAGGAGCTGAGTGTTAGGGCTGCTGGAAGGGCTTGTAGAGGAAGAAACAATATGTTCCCAACTCTGTCAGCTACCCAGTCCATAACCTCTGAGGACACAAAGGCTCTGTACTCATAGACTCAGGCACTTCCCACTGCAAACACCTTGTAAAACATGTGCTGGGCAGGAACATGATTAAGTGTGGGTAAGGTAGACCAGAAGTATCTTTCCCTAATGCCCTGGGAACAGCTAAGAATAGTGCAGAGTCAGTAGGAAAATGCATTCAGTCCCATGCTCTTGTGGAAGAGAACCTGAAACATCATGGTCCTTCCAGATGTTCAAAGTGACCACCTGGCTTCTCACTTGCCCCTGGAGCTGACCATCTTCATCGTATGCAATGTACCAGCCTCCTTTGGTTCTTCAGTCCCTTGTCATGTTTCCTGATTTCTTTATTATGGCTTCTCATTATGCCATCTGAATTCATTTCCTTTATTTCCTTCCTTCCTTCCTTCCTTCCTTCCTTCCTTCCTTCCTTCCTTCCTTCCTTCCTTCCTTCCTTCGTCCCTCCCTACTCCCTCCCTCCCTCCCTTCTTTCCTTTTTTTTCTTGGTCAGCCATGGGGCTTGAACTCAGGGACCAGGGCACTTTCCCTGAGTTCTTTGACTCAAGGTTAACACTCTACTACTTTGAGCTAGCACCACTTCCTGTATTCCCGTGCTTAATTGGAGATAAGTGTCTCCTAGTCTTTCTTGCCTGGACTGTCTTTGAACTAGGGTTCTCAAATCTCAGCTTCCTGTGTATCTAGGATTATGAACATGAGCCAGCTCAGCCTATATTGTATACTATTTCCAATGTCAAATTTTCATGTTATGACATGTTTCTGGGTGTTATGTGTAATTAGTAGTGTCCTACAAAGGCACAAAACAAGAATGTGGCTATATGCTACAAGATGCTTCACAGGCTTGAATTAAGAGTTGAAAATATGAGCTAAGTTCATGGCTGTGGACCACTTGTGCTGTTGCCTGTGAAATGAGGATGGAAGCTCCCTGTGAGCTTTTCTGTCAACATCAGTTACTGTTTATAAGAAAGGCTTCTGAACTGTCACCTTCATAATAACAATTTAAAAGAATTTTTTAAAAGAAAATCTTCTGAGAGACTAGATGAATGCATCTGACCAAGGATTGGCCTACAGAAAACCAGTCTCTCGCTGGGCGTGGCTCACCCTGTAATCCTAACTACTCAAGAGGCTGAGATCGAGGATCATGGCCAGCCTCGGCAATAAAGACAGAACTGTGAGACTCTTATCTCCAATTACTCACTATAAAAGGGGAAAGTGGGGCTGTGGCTCAAGGGGAAGGGTGGTAGCCTTGAGCTGAAAAGCTCAGGAGCAACACCAGGCCCAGGAGTAGAGTGGTAGTCTTGAGCTAAAGAGCTCAGGGAGAGTGCCCAGACCCAGAGTTCAAGCCCCATGGCCCACAAGAAAAAAAGAAGAAAAAGAAAAAGAAAAAAGAAAGTCAGTCTCTCTGTTCCTCAATGATTTCTGGACTGAAATGGGTGAAGCCCAGCACAATCAGTTCTTGAACTCTAGGAACAATTACTTTCTTCCCATGTGAGGATAAATTAAATTATAACAGGCCCCAAGCCATCTAAATGTAAAACTATTCTTCAGAACTTGAAGGATTTAGGTAGCATATTATTACCAAAGTGGTAAATCTTCTTGATTCTTTCTAGTGAGGGGAAAGAAATAAAACAGAAAGTTTTGAAAGGAGCAGAGAGAACATATCCAATATTCAGTCTCACTTTAAGTGTCAGTTTGACTCAGAATAAATATAGAAGATAATGGAATTTCCAACTCTGTTTCCAGAGGTGGAAATCAATTTCCAGAGACATGGTGTTTACTCAGTTCATGTGTAGTGGTTTGGTTTTTTTATTTCTGTTTGAAAAAATTTACTTTATTATTACAGAGGTGATGTACAGAGCAACTACCATTTCTTGAGTTAGGTAGTATGTTCATTGCCTTTGCACAGTCATCTGTCCCCTCACTCTCTCCCAGTGCCTCCTTCCTGCCTCTATCCATGAGTTATACAGTTCACTTTCACCAATGTCCAGTGAGTTCCTCTGCTGCAATATTTTACCCTTTTTCCCCAAGTTCTGTAACTACAGCCCCCCACAAAGACATACATGTGGATACACCATACATAAGGTAAAGAAGACAAATCTTCAAAAACCAAAATCTTGAACGAAAAAAAGAATGTCTTTTGTTTCCATACCTTGGTATGTGAGGGTTTTAAGGTGACTCTATAACTTGTGTGTTGCCAATTTATCTCCCAATTCAATTGAATTTGGAAGTGGGGACCTTAAGAATAAACAAAAGCTAGATGTTGGTAGCTCATGCCTATGATCCTAGCTACTTAGGAAGCTGAGATTCGAGTATCAAGGTTCAAAATCAGCCTAGGCAAGAAAGTAGATAAGACTGTTACCACCACCAAAAAGACAGAAGTAGAACTGTGGTTCAAGCAGTAAAGCACTAGACTTCCTAGCCCTCGTGACCATAATAAAAACTTTAAACAGATTACTCCCAGCCTCAGGTACCTTGGTATAGCAGCAGAAAATAAAACAAGACAGCATGTGGGTTATTTTATTAATGTTATCACTATTTAGAATAAACTACTTAAATTAGCCTTATATTATTCTCAAAATTATACTGTAATTTACATAATTACACTAGTTTGTTTCCATGGACTGTTATTGTCTTTTAATTATTCCTAGAGGCGCTAGAGCTCAACAGTTTGGGACGTGTTACTCTGAAGTTCCATTAGTTGTGGCTGTAGTATTTACCCGATAGCGATCCATTTGTATTGTTAAACATCTATTCATTTCTTATTGATGCCACTTCTGTGGATGAGGGATGGAGGGCTTCTGTTTAAAAGGAAGTCATCAGTGCAAATTTATCCTCCAGAGCTACTGGAAATTGACTTAAATGTAGTCTTTGCTGCAAATTTGAGTAGTTCCTAGGAATAGTAACTTTGGGTGAAATAAAGAGGTTAATGTTTTTCTCCATGTTTCCTGGAACTCATCAGCTTCAAGTAAGATTTCTTGGGCTAGGAGTGTGGCCCAGTGATAGAGTGCTTGCCTCACATGCATGAAGCCCTGGGTTCGATTTCTTAGTACCACATACACAGAACAAGCAGGAAGTGATGACATGGCTCAAGTGGTAGAGTACTAGCCTTGAGCAAAAGAAGCTCAGAGCCCAGCCCAGCCCTCAGTTCAAGCCCCAGGACTGGAAAAAAAAGTAAGCTTTCTTGAAACAAATGGGATGAAAGGAAGAACTAGAGTTGTTGTTGTTGTTGTTGTTGCTCCTCCTCCTCCACTACTTCTTCTTCTTCTTCTTCTTCTTCTTCTTCTTCTTCTTCTTCTTCTTCTTCTTCTTCTTCTTCTTCTCCTTCTCCTCCTCCTCCTCCTCCTCCTCCTCCTCCTCCTCCTCCTCCTCCTCCTCCTTCTCCTTCTTCTTCTTCTACTTGTCTTTTCTTCTTTTTTATTACATATGGATTTGAATTCAGGGCCTTGACTATTTTGCTTAAGGCTGACATTCCACCTCCAGGTTTTTGCTGGTTCATTGAAGATAAAAATCTCACAGACTTTTCTTGCCCAGGATAGCTTCAAACTACGATCCTCAGATCTCTGCCTCCTGAGTAGCTGGATTACAGAAGTAATCTGACAGGAATGTCTGACTGAAGCAGAATTCTTAACTGTCTGAGAAAGACATTATGGCCTTTTGCTTCCCAGAACTAGTATTGCACAAGGTGGGAGATCATGAAGCGAAAGCTATGTTGTAGGACCATCTGTCACTTGCAGAATCAACGGTCTCTTAGAGCTGTGGTATCTCTCACAGGAATGCTAGTGAAGTGGAATAAGACTGCTGCATGTAACATTTTTGGATGACTTTCAATAGCTTCATTTTTATGACGTTACTACAAATGTATTCATTTTGTTATTCTTAAAACAGTGTTTTCCCTCTGCATACACACAATCTTTTTATGTAATATAAATGTTTGGAAAATCAGAAGATTATGCTCACAAGCCCATCATCTACCACATTAATTTCTATGTTTACCAGAGATAATTAATATGAATGATTGCAAAATCATAATCATACTTTAAACAACCTTCCTATAGCCTCTTTTGCACAGCTCTTGGTTTCATAAAAATTTTTCACAAAACTTTTTTATATTTTCAGTCATTGTATAGTTCTTACCTTTCTTAACAATATAGTATTCCATGAAGTGAATGCTCTTGCCGGTCTCTACCTCATTTTACTTGTGTTAGGCATTTAATTACTGCCATATTGCTTGCTGTTTTTAACCTTCATAGCAGTCCCTGTTTTATTTTCTATGTGACTTTTCTCCACTCTTTCGATTCTCATTCCTCACATCTCTGTTCTCAGGTGAACTTAGCCATTAGGGTCCCTTAGATGTGTCAGCCTTGGGTTATACCTAGCAACCATAGCAGAAAGGTCACTTCTTTCTAGGAATGACAGCTGAAAACCTACCGTGACCTCTATTCTCTCAACTGAATCTATAAGCCAGTAGAGGAGTGATGTGCTCTTATACTGGGTGTAGTGCTTAATGGCCAGGAATGGAGGCCATTCAAGTCTATGGCTAGTAGGGAATATCCACAATGTAAAAAGAATGGATTGTCATTGAGCCTGTACAAAATGACAAGCTCCACTGCACAAAGTGCTGTTTTTCTTCAGTCATTACCACAGCCTCGAGATTCATAGTGAGCAAGAATATGCTCAAAAACTTCTCTATGTACTCTTCTTCCTCTCTTTTCCACAATAAATTCACTTATCCATCCATCCACTTATACTCAATCTTATCCCAAAGCATTCAAATAGTTTATGCAAAATGGTATAAATTTAAAGTAGAGCAAAAGAAACAAATGTTAGAGTAAAAAAAGGTCAGATGACATACAAATGTCCTCCACAGGCTACAAATTTAGCTTTGTATCTTTAAAATCTGACAGGTAAGATATGTCAATCACCTTGCAGCAATGATAATTGTGAAATGATCCCCTTGCTCTATGTCAGTCTAGGAAACTAGGCCAGCAGTGATTTCTTTTGTGGGTTGTAGTGACCAGCCACCTCAGGAGCAAACAGCAGAGTCCAGTGATGTGTGTCACAGGATTCCTTTGTATAATAGCCTTTGGTGTGACTACGCTCCTTTTCAAGCCTAACACAGTCAAAGCACGTCTGGAGGGATTGGTTGTTTAAAGACTTCATTTTTTTCAGAAAATGTTTGCACTGGAAAAAAATAAGATGGAACTCATCAATTACTCTTGAGATGATGAAGACGATTGTAGATAAGGTTTAGGACACTGTAATAATAACAACAATAATAATAATAACAGTGATATTGGTGATAATTCACTGTGCCCACTGCTAAGTGTTTGTATGTATGGATTATTTTTTTGATTGCTCAAAAAAGTGTCATAAGCCTCATTACTTACTATTACAGGGAAGTGTTGCTTTATGCAAATTTTTACTAAAAAGATGTAAAGAATCACTGTACCCATAAAATTTGAAACACTGTGAATCTCACTTGATATGCATCCCTGTGGGATATATTAGTTCCTGAATTATGTAAATTTTGAGTTGCAGAAAACCTTCAGAAACTCATCCCTTGCATAAATTAGCTACACACAGAACACAGCTGTGAAGACTTCGTTTTCATAAGGTCTAACAAATGTCCAATTCATGCAAGGGTGACCTGAGATTTGAACCCAGCATCCTAGCACCACCATCTTTAAGGTCAATGTGTGTTTGGCAAGAAGATGGGCTACATTTTTATAGCCCTGTAACATCCTCGCATTTACCACACAATGGACACTTTCTTTAAACTATAAAATAAATTGCATTGACAGATACATGCCACTGCTTTAGAAATGTACATTTTAAAAGTAGTGGCAGAAAGAACCATATAACAACTATGACAGCCTCAAAGAAACCTAGATCCAGAACTGTGTCTCCCTGTTTTTCAAGTTTACTTCCAGAGTAAAAAGAAGGATCCAGGATTTTGGGCTAATGGTAAAGTGCTTGCCTAGCGTGCACGAAAACCTGGGTTTGATTCCTCAGTACCACATACATAGAAAAAAAGCCGGAAGTGGTGCTGAGGCTCAAGTGGTAGAGCTCTGGCCTTGAGAAAGCCCAAGGACAGTGCTCAGGCCCTGAGCTCAGGCCCAGGACTGGCAAAACAAAAAGGTTCATCCACTGAACCCATCTCAAATGAGTAAAGGAAATAAAGATCAGATCTGAGCTTAGTCACGCATCCCTATACAATGGACAGTGATGAAAAGGAGACAGATAACCTCTTTCTTTGAGTGGTCTCTAAAGATAAAGAAAACCCTTTCCATCCACTCCAGGAAATCTTTTGAGGTTTGCATAACAGATAAACTCACTAGGAGAGAATCCACATCAGTGAAACATTTTAGATTACAGAGAGGAGGTAAAGGAATAATTCATAGATCAGAGTTAGTGTATTAGATGAATATTTCTGCTCATTTTAAATGACCAAATTTTAGGCAGCAGCCTAACACAGAATGGTTTGAATTTGCTAATCATGAATGGAATGTTTGCCTGGAGACCTCTAACCTTCACTGGATGTTTGATAATTGGTTTTAGCTATTTCTCCAGAAAAATCACCAACATTTCTCAAAATGAAGCATTTAAAAAAAGAAACTGGTCATCACATTAGCCCATCAATTAATTAGTGGTATTCTCTACTCAGCATTCACAGATGATCAGAAAGAGATAAAAAAATGTCAGTGAAGTGGGGAAACAATTACTTAGTGTTTCAGCATTGCCGCTTGCTTCCTTCACATGCCTTTGTGACCAGCTCGGACATTTTGACCCATGATAGTTCCATGGTTAAAATCATTCTTGTTCTGGCAAGTTTACTGCTATCCAGAAAGAAAAAGAACATTGAAGGTAATGGGAGAGATGAGAAATGATGATCCCTTTGACATTCCAGCTTTGGTCTGAATTTTCTTAGTCATTTATTTGGCTGGGCATTTTGCGGCTAGTCAAGAGTAAAATTATGTTTGAACTTCTTTTCATCCATCTTCAGGAACACCTGAAGGAAAACTTCAGCCTGTGCTTTGATCAAAAAGTGATTTTATGTTGTACCCTTGCAAGGCTATTATTTTAGATGAAGTAAGGACTATTCAAGCTTTGAATAGAAAATAAAAAAGGTGTTGATTAATTGGTTCAGAAGTATCTTTGTGGACAAACAAACCCAATGATCATTTAAAAGCAGCCATTTGCATTGTTTCTCTCTCTTATTGGCTCCTTGCCTAGTTCACTGCTTTAATGTATGACCATTATTCACTTCCCAGTTATTTTCATGTCTTTTGTATAGCCAAAGTCCAACTCCTGAATTTTCTGGTTCACAATAAGGAAGCAAAAAAGTCTCTCCCTTTGAAAGCAATCTTTACCCAGAATGATAACTGGGCACCTGTATAGTGTTATGAATTTCTTCTAAGAAAAAAAAACACACATCAGAGAAGAATAACACTGACAGCATTTTGAGAAAGTATGATAGTATAGCCTATCACTGAAATGTAGCCATCCATACTTGGAGACCTGGGATGGTATTATAGATAGTGGAATAAAGGTTATCAGTAACTATGATCGTGTTTCCTGATTGGATAGACAACCAATTGCAAAAGAAAGGATGAATGGGTAAGTTCAAAGATTAAAAGAGGGACATTGTTACTGTAGAAAAGGATCATTAGAGATTACTATGAATAATTGTATGCCAACAAAATTTTAGCAGTGATAAATAAATTTCTGGGCACATAAAACCTATAAAAATTGAATGATAAATACATTGACAACTTGAACAGATCAGTAAGAAGTAACAAGATTAAATCAGTAGCAAAAATCTCCCAACACTAAGGAAGTCAAGCATGAACAACTTCTCTACTAAATTCTATGAAATTTTCAAAAAAAAATAAGGCCAGTTTTTTTTCCAGCTATTTCAACAAACTAGTAGAGAAGTAATTCTTCCAAATATATCTCACAAGGCCAGCATTAGCCCCAAATCATACAGGCTCACAGAAATAAAATATAGATCAATAACCCTGATCAATATAGATGTAAAAATATTTAACAAAATACTAACAAATTGTATCCAACAGCACACCAAAGGGACACTTTACCATAATCAAGTCAAATTTATATTAGAATTGTAGGAGTGGTTCGATATATGCAAATCAATAAGCATAATACTCCCCATCAATGGAATGAAGGATAAAAATCATATGATAATCACAATAGATACAAAAAAGTCACTCAGTATAACTCAGCATATCTTCATGATTAAAACCCTAAACAAAGTTAATAAAGATGTACCTTAACATTATAAAGGACCACGTATATTATATGTATGTACATACATATGTGTGGATATATTTATATATATGTTTGTACATATGTGTATGTGTATCTTTAGAACTGTATAGATTTCTCACCAATCTACGATTGCTGGTTGAAAACTTCAGTAAAGTAGCAGGCTATAAAATCAACCCACAAAACTCAGTAGCTTTTTTATACATCAGCAATGAGAAGAATGAAAATGAAATCAGGAAAGCAACTCCATTTTCAATAGCCAAAGAGGGGGAAAACTTAAGGATTAACTAAGGATGTGGAAAACCCCTATAATGAAAAATTTTAAAAAATGAAGATAACATAAGAAAGTAGAAAGATTTTCTATGATCCTGGAATTGAAGAACTACTATCCTGAAAATGGCAATACTGCCCAAAACGATCTACAGATTCAAGGCAATATCCATCAAAATCCCAACATTATTCTTCAATGAGATAGAGAAAACAATCCAAAATATTCTATGGAACCACAAAATACTCTGAATGACAAAAACAGTCTTTAGCAGGGAAGGAAGTGCTGAGAGATACAACAATACCAAACTTCAAACTCTACAACAAACTTATAGTAATAAAGACAGCTTGGTACTTGGTCAATTAAAGAATTTGACATTCAATTGTGCAAGCATAAAAACCCTGAACAGATATTTTATTTCTACAGGATTTGCTTTTGGTTATTACAATCCTCCTGAGGATTTCAGTATCATTTTTCCTCTGTGGAGGCTCCATTGGAGCAAGAATGGTATTCTTGCTGGAATTCTATGCTGCCATCAGAAAGAATGACATCACCCCATTTGTAAGGAAATGGAAAGACTTGGGGAAAAAAATCACATTAAGTGAAGTAAGCCAGACCAAAAGAAACATAGGCTCCATAGTTTCCCTCATTTGTAATAATTAGTATACATTTAGGTTCTCCTAACAGAGAATTATAACAGCTCAAAAGTTATGTACATATGGCCATACAGGATGAAGCTAAGTGAAATGAACTCCAGAATATGGAAACAAGAGGTTTCTCTGTGATTGTTATTCTTAATGTACTATGTGAAGCTATTTCTTTTTTCTTCTTTTCTCCTTAAGGTTTATCTCATGTTCTTAATGGCTCTGACTTTGATACTTAGTATATTATATATACGTTTATTTGTGTGTTTGAAAATGGGAAGGTAAGGGAAAAACAAGATGAGTGGAAGGGGGTGGAGAGGGAAAGTGGGAGAAAATCTTGGGAAGGGTAACAATGTTTAAGAAGCAATGTGCCCACGACCTGATGAATTAACTATGCTCCCACTGTACATCACCCCAACAATAAAATAAAATCTAAAAAGTAATAGTAGTGAAAAGGCTACCATTAATCTAACTTGTTTAAACTGAGAAATAATGGGTTAGCCCTTCAGACCCTCAATCCTCAGGAGTAGCTATATTACCAGGACTTAATGAAGAATATTGACAGAAACAGCAAATCATCTGTTATTTTAAGTATCTTTTTACATGGTGAGCAATCTGAGTGGTCTTCCCAACTGAAAAGTTTTGGGATGGGAGATTAGAGGACTCCCCCCGCCCCACACACACACACCAACACACATTGACTGTTTCCTGATGGGTCAGGAGACCTTGCTTTTCTGGAGGATCAAGTGACCTTGGGTTACCTTTGCTTTCATAGACACTCAGTTTTTACATTCTCAGAAATGGAAGTGGTGAAGGTAATTTCTGGTTCTATCCTGATGATAAATGCTTTAATCTCAGAATCTACATGCTTCTAGCCATTGGTATCTTTCTTGCTAGTTTTTCCTAGTCACATGAACTATCTATGACATTATTTGGATGGATTTTTCAAATACCTTTATGTCAAGAAATGTATTTTAACTTGAGTTGGTACGAAATTTTATGAGTCATCAGGACTCAGTCTTCTTTAATGCACTGCCTTTGATCTACTTCAATCATTTTTTGAAAGTCTTTTTTAACCCATGAACATTTCTTCCTCCTTTTGGAATCCTCTCTTCATTGCATGCTGAAGGAGATGCTTTTGTACCATGATAAAAGACATTCATTGGGGTGGTAATTGTTGTTCATTTATTTAACTCTACCAATTAACTGTTGACTTTCAGGGAGTGCTTTGTAGATACTATTAGGTAGTCATAGTGAGGCTTATAAAACACTAAGAACTTTGATAACATAAATTTGTATTTGGGAACTCTATTTAATAGTGTTTTATTGCTTTTTTCTTCTAAGATAATGTAATTAAAATTTATATTTCCATGCCCTGTTTATGTTTATATGTGTGTATTTGGATTGTATCTTCTACCATAAGCCAGCTCATAGACTCAATGACAATTCTTCTGTGAGCTCACATCTTTATAGCATTGATGGAGAATTCCATCTCTGCCATTTTCCTCTGAAATATGGGGAAAGTGACTCAACCTTTTGATGATGAATAATTTCTTCATCTATGCGAACTGTTCTCAAATAAACACCAGACATAAATGATCAACAAATGTAAGTTTCATGTGAAAGTTTTCTTTAAAAATAAAATAAGTAAAGGTCTGACTGAATTAATGCCTGTAGTTTTTGAGAGGCCTAGTTATTTTTTGAAGATTAAATGATTGCATTATTTTAGGATCAGAATTTCTTAATCCTTTAATTTCCTTCTAGGAAGAATTTTTTTTCTTTGTGGAGAAAAGCTCTTGCATGTTTGTTAGTTTGAAAACTTTGTATTGAATTTCCCTTTAAATATATGTGTGTTTAAAGTTGGAAAAGAAAGGAAGAACATTTGGCAATAATTTGTTTAGAGATTTGCTCAAAACCGCAAATATTTTGAAACCTAGTGTAACCCACACCTCCCTTTGCTCATTTATTTTTAGGGCTAGAAAGTCCAGCTACTTAATCTTTTAATCAATTACATAAAGTTTCCATTTTAAAATAAATGAAATGATAATAAATAATGAGCCAAAAAAGTTGACCAGATCCATATAAGGAGGAAAAAGCATAACTAGATGGTAAAACAAATGTGAGTTTGAATAAAATAGAACTATCACTTGTCTCCTGTGGCTGTTCAGTTCCATGTAAATTAAGCATTAAAGCAGGAACCAACAAAAGTGCCTTTGGTCAAGTTATTCATCTTTGAATTCTTCCTCTTTGTAGATTATAGTCACTTAAGGATTAATGAAAACCCCTTGGGAGGGAGAGATTTAAAACCTGTTGTCCTATGGCTATCTTTGATGGCATAGCCTTTCCTCTCAAGGTCCAGCCTACTTGGTTCCATGGTCTTTTTTTCTTCCATCCAACGTATGAGAACATATAATTATGGATAATACTAATGGGAGTAGTTAATTAATTGATTGTTGGTTGGTGGAGTCAGTTGGCAGGTAACTGTGGAAGAACTTAGTGTGTATGAGGCCCTGGGTCAGGGGAAGCCTGATCTTTACTCTTAAAGTGTTGTAGTTGGTGGAAACATGGCATAAGTTATGGCATGTTATGTCTGCCTGCTCCCAGCCATATCTTAAAAACAGACCTTCTGCAAACTCAGTGAATCTTCTCCCTTGCCCTTCCTTCTCCCCAGATATACCCTATAGTTAAAAAAAAAAAAAGAAAAGAAAAAAGATCATCAGTGGAGTGAGGGCTGCAACATTTGTTGACATGTCTGGTAAAAAACACAAATGCTTCCCTGTAATTCAAGATAACATTCAATGTCTGCACCAAGAGCGCCTTCCCCTCTTCCTATTTTGTCATTCTCCCCCATGACAAATTACCCTAGACCCCTGCTCCACCTGACTTCATGTTTCTGCCTAAGAAAAGGAGACCTCAGTTGAAAGAGAGTGGACCATTCTCTCTCCACTTTGATTAAAAGACTCTGGGGTCCCTCTCAGTCTATTGGTCTATTGAGTTTGCATTTTTCCCTTTCTTTATCCCGATACCCTCAATTTACTTACAACAGTGTTTAAAAAAGGGGGAGAGCGTGAGCCTAAGGAGTATACAGAATTTATAACATATCTATTAATTTTTACTGCCTAGTTAATGAAGTATAACCAATACATTAAAAATAAAACAAATAGAACTGGGTACCAGTGGCTCATGCCTCTAACCCTAGCTACTCAGGAGGCTGAGATCTGAGGATCCAGTTTGAAGCCAGCCCTGGCAGAAAAGTCCCCGTGAGATTCTGATATCCAATTAACCACTTAAAAACTGGAATGAAAGGATCTCTTTATCTTATGTGATTGTTGTTTTTAATGTACTATGTTATTTCTCTTCTCTTTTGTTGTCCTTTGGTTAATCTCATATTGTTACTGTATCTGACTTTGTTACCTGGTATATTGTATATGTGTTTATTTGTTTATTTGAAATAGGAAAGGGAAGGGGATGAAACAAGATGATTGGGAGGGGTGGGGGGAGGGGAATGGGAACAGAAATATGAGAACCGGTATCAAAGTGTGAGAAGTAATGCACCTACTATCTAGCGAATGTAATTATAACCCATCTATTCATTACAATAAAAAAAGAAGATGCAAAAAATATAATAAATTTAATACTTTCTCTTATTTGCTGTGATTCTTGGTCCTTATTAAGAAAGTTTCGACCTGTGGCAAGGAGGCCTAGTGTATCTCCTATTCCTTCTTGTAAAGTTTTCAGTGTGTCAGCTTTTACCTCCAGGTCTTTGATACATTTGGAGTTAATTCTAGTGCAGGGTGACAAAGAAGGATCCAACTTTTGTTTTCTGCAGGTGCTTAACCAGTTCTGCCAGCACAACTTGTTGAAGAGGCTGTCTTTCTTCCATTCTATTTTTTTGGCTCCCTTATCAAAGATTAGGTGGCTATAGGTCTGTGGTTTAATATCTGGGTCTTCAGTTCTATTCCATTGGTCTTCAGGCCTGTTCTTGTGCCAGTAGCAAGTTGTTTTGATAATTATAGCTCTGTAATAGAGTCTAAAGTTTGGAATTGAAATTCCTCTGGCGCTGTTCTTTCTGCTAAGAAGTGTTTTTGCTATACGGGGTCTTTTATTATTCCATATGAAATTTTGGATTGCCTCTTCTATTTCTTTAAAGAATGACATTGGGACATTGATGGGTATTGCACTGAATTTGTAGATAGCCCTTGGCAAGATTGTCATTTTCACAATGTTGATTCTTCCAATCCAGGAGCATGGGAGGTTTTTCCATTTCCTTAGTTCTGCTTTAATTTCCTTTTTTAGTGTTTTAAAGTTTTCATCAAAAAGGTCCTTTACATTCTTAGTTAAGCTAATTCCTAGGTACTTTATTTTCTTTGAGGCTATTGCAAAAGGAGTTGCTTTCCTGATTATTGGCTCGTTCCTCTCACTGTTGGCATAGAGGAAGGCAGTTGATTTTTGAGGGTTAATTTTATACCCTGCTACCCTTCCAAAGTTTTGAATCAGCTCAAGGAGCTTGGGAGTCGAGTGTATAGGATTCTTTAAATACAGGATCATGTCATCTACAAAGAGGGAAAGTTTTACTTCCTCTTTCCCTATTTGGATCCCCTTCATGCTTGCTTCTTGCCTTATTGCACTGGCTAGGAATTCTAGTACTATGTTAAAGAGGAGTGGAGAGAGTGGGCATCCTTATCTCGTTCCTGATTTTAGAGGGAATGGCTTTAGCTTTTCACCATTAAGTATAATACTAGCAGTGGGTTTGTCATACACAACCTGTATTATATTGAGGAATGTTCCATGGGTTCCTAGTTTCTCCAGAGCTTTTAACATAAAGGGGTGTTGGATCTTGTCAAATGCCTTTTCGCATCTATTGAGACAATCATGTGATTTTTGTCCTTGCTCCTGTTGTTGTGTTGAATTATGTTAATTGGTTTGCCTCCCTGTGATGAATCCTGTTTGATCATAACATAATGTTTTAAAGAAATCAAATCTAAATTGGAAATGGTTGTCAAATGCTTTCAAGCTAGAGAAATTCTTCACAGTTGAAGATGAGATCAGGCATGGGGGGGGAAGGGAAATACCTTGAAAACACTTAATGTCCATCTTTATTTCATGCCTTTGGGGTCCATGAGAAAAGGGGGAGAGGTTAGGGGAGAAGGGAACAGACTAGAGAGGGTAGGAACAGAGGAGAGGGGAAGGCAGGAGAGGAAAAGGAAAAGGAGGACAGGGGAGGGGAGGGAAAGGGAGAAGGAAGATTTGTAATTTGACTTTTCCTGTTTCTGTGGATGTCAGTACTTGTCTTATATTGGTCCTATTTCCTATAGTACTGGACTAAGTTTTCTGGGCTTTTAATGATCTCCTTATTTAAAGGGCGGATACTAAAATTCCCAGCAAGACAGGAACCCAGGGTTCAGCTTCCTTCTCTACTAATTTAACGATTCCTAATCATTTTACCAAGGTCTTTAGGCAGGTGGAGGGGAAGTTAATATTGTTTTCAGAGACATATGTTTTCAACACAAACTGGAGAAACTTTGGACGGACTATTAGCCCCATACTAAGATTTCACATAAGCTCAGTAGTTTCTGAACAGTGCCTCAGAAGCATTACTTCTTTTGTGTGTAAAGGAAGTAATTAAATTTAAGAAGTATGCAGTAGAGACAGGGTCCCATACTGAACATTTACAGCAGAAAGGAACATTCGGCCCAAATGGAAGCTACAGCCCTTTCATCCTGTTTGACTGGTAAGGAAAATGGCTGATCTTTTAAAGACAGACACAACCAAATGAAAGTTTTGAGATCAGAGTTATTTGCATTGTATTTGTACTTTTAAACAAACAAACAAAGAATGGTTTGGGCTTAGAAGTTTTTACATCCTCTGAGATGGTAAATTAATTATTCTCTTTTCTCCTCTATAGCACCATCTGCTATGATAAGAAAATTGGTTTTGCATTTAAATTTCAGATGTGGACTTGGTGAATTATTCTAGAATATTTTTTTTGTGTGTGAAGAGTAATCATGTTTCCAATGAATGTCTCTTTACAATTACTTAAGACTGATTAGAAGTGACACTACAGAGGAAGGGCATGCTCTCATTTCATTGGTGTACAGTATCAAGTATAATTTCACTCTTCTCCAAAGCAATTGTCTCTGTCATCTTTCTTAAAGAAGAATGTTGGGAAAAACGATGTGATAAAGAAGATAGAAGTCTTTTCAGTTGTTTAAATTGGGCACTCTTACATGTCTTTCAAAGAAAGGATAAAGGAAGACTTTCAATACCTTCTAACGCCATTAAGTCATCCACTGTTGAAATCTGCATTTTTCAGACACTGATATACTAAGTCTGAACTTCAGCATCAACTTTTACCCTGTGCTCCTGGGACCAACATCCTACAAGAACAGAGAAATGCATAATTTCGGTGCCTATAATAAACAAAGTCTCAATGGAGATTTTGAGGCCTAGTCTAGGAAAACAGCAGCTTCCCCAACTGGCTTCTTGTCAAGCTGCTTGAAGTAAGAAATGTAGAGAGCTCAGGGTCAGATTGTGAGTGGTATAGTAGAAGGTAGAATACTTTTGTCTTCTTTTCTAATAACAAATGCCATGTAGAAAGGCCCTTCTGCACCTGAAAGCTCTGCTTTGATTCTCAGATGATACTTTACCTGTATATATGTGTTTTAGATATGTATCTATGTATATATTAGCACATATGTATATATCTGTGTGCATATATATGTACGCTATAAGTTAACTCATTAAAGGGAAAAAGGGAATCATATGCTTTCATTTATTCTAGGCTCTGTGTTTTTAAGCAATGTTTGAAATCTATAAAATAATTTTATTTATTTATTTATTTATTTATTTATTTATTTATTTATTTATTTATTTTTGCCAGTCCTGGGGACTAAACTCAGGCTAAAGGACTAAACTGTCCTTGGGCTTTCCTCAAGGCTAGTGCTTCTACCACTTGAGAGCCACAGCACCACTCCTGGCTTTTCTATGTTACGTAGTACTGTGAAATTGAACCTGGGTCTTCATGAATGCTAGGCAAGCACTCTACCACTAGGCCAAACTCCTGACCATAATTCAATAGCTTTAGACTAAGAGAGTCTATCTCTCTTTATAGCTTTAGAATGTTTATAAAATTATAAGTTGATAGTAATCACTACTGAAATTTGTTTAATGATATGAGTTAAACTCCATTTGCATAATCTTCATGTTCATCAAAACATGCCTCAAATGAAACACATTTACTTATCTCAATTTCTAGATTATAATACAGATCATCAGATAGTAGGAGTTCTTATGCAGGGTAATACAACCCAGAAATTAGAGTGAAAATCCAGATCCACAACACATTTGTATAATAATTCTGTCATACTAAAGCTACACAAATAGTCACCAAAGAAAGAAGTAATTTAGCTCCTAGATCATATCAAGAAGGATCCATTTATCCAAAGGAAATAAGAACACAGGGCTAGGGGGGCTGGAAGTTTGGCTTAGTGGTAAAAGTGCTTGCCTAGCATGCACGAAGACCCGGGTTCGATTCCTCAGCACCCCACATACATAGAAAAAGCCAGAAGTGGTGCTGTGGCTCAAGTGGTAAAGTGCTAGCCTTGAGAAAGCCCAAGGACAATGTTCAGCCCCTGAGCTCAAGCCACAGGACTGGCAAAAAAAAAAGAACACAGGGCTAGGAAGTAGAAAAACCTAGGCTTATTTCTATGGCCTTCCAAATCATTTCGTTACTTTTATTAACTTTATTTTAAAATTTGCTTTTATTACCTTTAATTTCATGAAGATAATTCAGGTAAGTTGCCTTTTAAATCTATAATTAATATGGAATAAACTGTGCCACAACTTTGACTTTTTCTTTATTCTTATTTTTTTAAATGCTCTTCGGGTTTAATTTTAGGGAGGCTAGAGGATTGATTTCAAGAGATCCTTAATACAGTTCTGGAGGGAGTTTAGCCAGCTCATTCCTAGCGTGGTCCTTGAGTCTGATGATGACTGTAAGAATGAAAAAGACTATGCAGCCCCTTTGCCTAGAGTTTTTGATGGAGCAACAAGAGGCAGAGTTGTTCAAACCAGCTCTTACTCAGGAATTGGGATGAGTCTGAGAAATGTGGGTTTCTGATTTTTCCCTACAGTCTGTTAGACTTCTTATACACAGTGAAATTCATTTTTGTAAGAATCATCTGACTTTTCACAGTTAAGAGGTAGTAGAATAATTACTGTTGTATTGATCAGAAACCTTTTTCCAGTATAACTGACAGGAAGCATGATCAAAACTGGTCATGTAAAATATGATGCATCGGGGAGATACTTTCAGTTGTAGGGCTCTCCTGGGCCCTACCAGGATGAGACAATGGCACCAAGAACTGATTTTGTTCCACCCTTTGCCTTTTCCTCCTGTTAGCCCTGTTCTCAGACTCTTTTTCTTCCCTAATGATAAGAGAGCATTTGCAGCTCAAGTTCACTTGCCACACAGAGAATAGTCTCTTTTCCCAATAGTCAAAAACAGTCATAGAATTGTGTCTCATTGTTTCATGTGCCCATGATCTGAACCCATCTCTATGACCAAGTTTCACCTTCTAGAAAAGACCAGTCACACCCTATAGCAGGGATATGAGAACATTCATTGAGGGGCAGTTATAGAGTACAGACTCAGGGAAGACAGTTTGCCCCTGTTCCCTGTGAAATGGAGGATTAAATTAGGTTTGTTACAGGTACCCTGAGTTAACTCATGCCCAGCACTTCTAAAAGAAAAGCCATCATTAATTACTCTTAGTTATTACCAGTACTGCCTCCACTACATAATTGAGAACTTCACAACTTTATATCTCTTCTACTTTGCCTGGGTGTGTTTTGTAGAAAATTAATGGCAGCCTTCCTTGATGGGGGTCTCACAATATCATCACCACCAGTGATTTTCCTTCCTTCAGCAGCCTAGTTCTCCCTGTGGTCCACTCGACTCTGGTCATTTCCTTTACCCTCTTTGATGCTGTCCTCTTCATTTGCTTATGCTTTAATGTAGCTCTTCTTCAAGTTGCTGTACTAGGCTCATCACTTATCTTAATTTTTCACGGTTGTCGTATAATTACACCCACTTTTGTGGCCAAGTGTCCATCATTTTCTGGAAACTGACTGCTAAGTTGTTGATTCTGGTCCTGTCTCTTTTTGTGTCCCTCTTTTTATCTTGCTTGTCTGACTGAATGCTTTGTTATCAGTTACTATTCCAAATGTCCAAAATTAATCTACTGACTTCTCCTTCCTTATCTAAGACAATGTCACCACCATCCAGTCACCTAAACCTAGAAATTACCTGACTGCTTCTCATTCTACTATATCTCACCAGTTAGCAATAGTTTCAAAGAAAATAAAAGTACCTAGGGATTAACTTAACTAAAAATGTAAAGGACATTTTGATGAAAATTTTAAAACCCTGAAAAAGGAAATTAAAGCAGAACTGAGGAAATGGCAAAACCTCCCATGCTCTTGGATTGGAAGAATCAACATCGTGAAAATGGCAATCTTGCCCAGGGCTATCTATAAATTCAGTGCAATACCCATCAATGTCCCAATGTCATTTTTTAAAGAAATAGAAGAGGCAACCCAAAATTTCATATGGAATAATAAAAGACCCCGTATAGCAAAAATACTTCTTAGCAGAAAGAACAGCGCAGGAGAAATTTCAATACCAAACTTTAGACTCTAGACTTTAGAGCTATAGTGACCAAAACAGCTTGGTACTGACACAAGAACAGGTCTGAAGATCAATGGAATAGAACTGAGGACCCAGATATTATCCCACAGACCTATGGCCACCTAATCTTTGACAAGGGAGCCAAAAAAATAGAACGGAAGAAAGACAGTCTCTTCAACAAGTGGTGCTGGCAGAACTGGTTAAGCACCTGCAGAAAACTAAAGTTGGATCCTTCCTTATCAACCTGCACCAGGATTAACTCCTAATGGATCAAAGACCTCGAGATAAAAGCAGATAAACTCAAAACTTTACAAGAAAAAAACAGGAGATACACTAGGTCTCCTTGGCACAGGTTGAAACTTTCTTAATACGGACCAAGAAACACAATAAATCAGAGAAAGTCTGGATAAGTGGGACTGCATTAAACTGCAGAGCTTCTGTATGGCAAAGGATATAGCTAGCAAACTAACTTGAAAGCCTATAGAGTGGGAAAAGATCTTCACTAACCATACAACAGACAAAGGCCTCATATCTAAAATATATCAACAGCTCCAAAAGTTGAATCACTCCAAAACTAATTTACAAAGAAACAACCACCCCATTAAAAAATGGGCCAAAGACTTAAAGAGAGTCTTCTCTGAAGAAGAAATAACAATGGCCTATAGACACGTGAAGAAATGCTTGACATCTCTGGTCATAAGAGAAATGCAAATCAAAACAACTCTAAGATTCCACCTCACTCCAGTTAGAATGGCCATGATCAAGAAATCTAATAACAACAGATGCTGGGAGGGACATGGCCAGGAGGGATCACTACTACACTGTTGGTGGGAGTGCAAACTCGTTCAACCACTATAGAAAGCAGTATGGGAGTTCCTCAAAAGACTAAACGTAGAGCTCCCCTATGACCCAGCAATGCCACTACTTGCCATTTACCCAATCGTCCAGAAACAAGGACATACTAAATCCACTAGCACTACCATGTTCATTGCAGCACTATTTACCATAGAAAAGATATGGAACCAACCCAGATGTCCCTCAGTTGATGAGTGGATCAAGAAGATGTGATATTTATACACAATGGATTTCTATGCTGCTGTCAGAAAGAATGACATCACCTCATTTGTAAGGAGGAAAGACTTAGAAAAAATCATATTAAGTGAAGTAAGCCAGACTCAAAGGAAGATAGGCTCAATGGTTTCCCTCACTTTTTTTTTATAATCAGTAGAAACCTTGGGCTCTCCTAGCAGAGATTTACAATAAAACAAAACCTAGATACATATGGTCATATAGTATGATGCTAAATGAAGGGACCTCCAGGATATAGAAACAAAAGCCATATAATGAGTGATTGTTGTCCATAATGTACTGTTTTCTCTCATCTCTTTTGCTATCCCTTGGTTATCTCATATTTTTACAGTATTTTACCTTTTGATCGGATATATTGTATATATGTTTATTTGGTTATTTGAAATAGGATAAGGAAGGGAGGAAAACAAGATGAGGGGTGGGGGTGAGGGGAGGAAATGGGGACCAAGACATGAGAAAGGGTTACAATGTTTGTGAAGTAATGCACCTTCTATCTGGTGAATATAATGTAACCCTTCTATTAATTACAATAAAAAATATATGTGAAAAAAAGAAAAAGCTGCAAGTGATGTTGTGGCTCTATGGTAGAAAGCTCAAGGACAGTGCCCTGGCCCTGAATTCAAGCCCCAGGACTGGCAATGTGAATGTGTACAATAATGTGAAGTCAGCATCTTCTCTTACCTATCCTCTCAGAAACCAGCTGGTCTCTTCCCCTGTTATCATTCCTCTTTGCCTGCCATTCCCCAACTTCTGTCTTTCTTGTGCCCATAAACTGGGTACACAAATGCTTTCTTACTCACTGTTGAAACACCATTAGTAGCTGGATACTGGGTGACAAATGCCTATCATCTTAGCAACTCAGGAGGCTGAAATTAGGCTCAAGGACCATGGTTCAGAGCCAACCCAGGCAGGAAAGTCTTTGAGATTCTTATCTCCAATGAGCTTGAAGTGAAGCTGTGACTCAAGTAGTAGCGTGCTTCCCTTGAGCAAGAAAGCTAAGAACAGCACCCAGGCCCTGAGTTCATGCCCTAGTATCCACATATGCCTCAATACAATACAATACAATACAACACAAGGCAACACAAGGCAATACAATACAATACAACACAAGGCAATACAATACAATACAATACAATACAATACAATACAATACAATACTTGCTGCCTACGGTTGTTAGTATAAGACATGACAGTCTTCAAACAGTTCTGAGAAGCTCACCTCTTTTCTCCCTTGTTTGCATCCAGTACAATGTACCTCCTCACACATGCTTTTGTTCCCAGTTTTTCTCTCAGAGACAGGGACCATTTTATTTTTATTTTTTAAGTAGAAATGTCAAAACAAGCCAGAGCTCAGTTTAAATACACCAAAAGAAATGAAAAAATGCTTTGAAATTTTTTAATAGAGCTAATAGTACATTTAAAAATCATATTCTAATCAAATCTAGTTATAATGAGGCATTTGAAGGACTATTTTTCTCAGGAAATCAGATAATGGCAAGTTACCTTACTCACCTGGCAAAGATGCTCAAGCAAAGTAGAATATGAAGAAGGGCGGGCAGGCAACCAGGAAGTTTATTTATTTTTTAAAATCTTTGAAAAAAAATCATTCTAGTATGCAACCCTAGAGATCTTACCCTTAAGGCTAAGGCCCAGGATTCTGTTTTAATAAGCCCTCTGGTGACTCTGATGGAGGAGGGTCAAAGGTCACATTCCAAGCCACTTCCAAAAGCCCCAGTACTGCTGCACTGTATGCAGGTGGATACCTACTGCAGACTCTCAGGGGTTCTTCAAAAGCACATGTTCTCTGCTTGTAATGCAATGCTTCCATCTTTTATGTATGTTGTAACCACTTTTGCTGGATCAGAACTAAATTCCGTAGTAGCCCTGCTTTATAGTTGCCACAGGGAACTACTTAGTATTTCCTGCTCCTGCATCCATGGCTTCCCCTCTATGGACTCTGTGTCTGTTTTATTTAAAAATAAAAAAATAGGACTGGGAGTTACCTAGTGGTAAGAGTGCTTGCTTAGCATGCACAAAGGCTCAGGATCAATTTCTCGGTACTACATGCATAGAAAAGCCAGAAGTGGTGATGGGGCTCAAGTGGTAGAGTGCTAACCTTGAGATAGCACAAAGACAGTGCTCAGACCCTGAGTTCAAGGCCCAGGACTGACAAAAAATAATTAATTGATTAATTAAAGTAAATAAGAAATAAAAAATGGGGCTGGGAATTTGGCCTAGTGGTAGAGTGCTTGCCTACCATGCACAAAGACCCAGGTTCAATTCCTTGGTAGAAAAAGCCAGAAATGGCAATGTGACTGAAGCGGTAGAGCTCTAGCCTTGAGAAAGTCCAAGGACAGCGCTCACACCCTGAGTTCATGCACCAGGACTGGCAAAAAATAAAATAAAATAAATAATGACTAAAAAAATAAACACATTAATTAATTAATTAATTAAAATGTATCATCTATGATCATATATTTGGTTGGCATTGGTTTTGATGGAGATATCTATGTATATACATATATATAAAATATTGCACATATATTAGCCTAGACTCTGCATGATGCTCCATTTGGCAGTTGATCAAGAATACTATTAACTGCATGGCGTATCCCACATCTTGAAATAATCTTCAGTGCTTTAGGGAGATGTTTTCAATGGTGACATTTTTCTCCTACCTAATTTTAAAAGAAATAATACAGTTCTGTAAAGATAAAGAAAAGAGCATTGAGGGAGGTTTAAATCTATAGGAGAGAGCATATGTACTCTTTTTTTCAACCTACAAAAGAGCAAGTGTTATCCACCGTGTATCCACCTCTTCCTTGCACAGCAAGAGCGTGCAAAAGGCAGATGGAGCGCACGTGCTGCCACACACTGAGTGAAAGCTGTAGAGGGATTCTTGCTGTTCTTCCTGTAAAATGGCACTGTTTTCAGTCTTCATGATTCATAATAAAGGCTTCTGGAGTTTAGCCCACACACATATACTAACCTGCAAAGAAAAGACTGAGCTATTCCTCCCTCGATTCTTGTTTCAGTAGAGTGACTGAGCAACTGGAATCTTTACAATTAGCTGATGATGATGATGGTGATGGTGATGATGATGACGGTGATGATTATGTAATTTATCATGCCTTAGTACTTCCTTTCATGAAATACCTCACTCTACTTTTGCACTCTTAATTGTTTGGATGGGGTTACTTAGTACCTGGAATCTTTGCAACTGTATAGTCATGATCATGATAATACCAATAACGATGATGATGATGATGATGAAAATATAATCTATTATGCCTCAATACATCCTTTCTTGAACTGCCTCACTTTGTCTTCCATTAATTGTTTGGATGGAGTAACGTAGTCCCTATAATCTTTGAAATTATATAGTAGTAATAATGATATAAATGCAAAGATAATAATAGTGATGATGATGGAAATAAAGTCTATCAGGCATCAGTAGTTGCTTTCATGAGCTGTTTCACTCTGCCTTGAACTCCACTCATGGTACACAGGTATCTCCCTATGCAGAGTAGTGTAGCTCCAGCTGGAACTCTAAGAGAATTTGCCAACCACTGGTGTCTGGAGCCTTGTCCAAAGCGGTGGCTCTCTCTTGGCAGCTGACTGGCTGCCAGATTCCATGGCATGGCATGCTGATTTCCAAACATTCTACAAAGGCCAGAATCAACGCCATTCAGTAGTGAAGAATTCTTTCATCCTTCTCTCTCCATTCTTACACACATAGTAGTAAATACATGATCAACAAAAGGCAGAAGCCCTGGGACCATTTTTAATACATACAAATGCTTTTCAGATCTGAATTGTCTAAAATAGGGTATGCATTAATGATTTAAACTTTAACTCTAGCAATGAAAATTAGTTATAAGAACTTTCCTACTTCCTGTGTCTATTCTCTCCTCATCCCATGGGCTTACAAGATTCAGATTTTATAGGCCTGAGTTGGGTAACTACACAAATTCCTGATTTGGGTGGCAAATGCTTGAAAATCTCTAATGGTCATCTGTCGGTTCTAACAGTAAAATGACCCCCATATGTTCTAAAGTTCAAAAGCTTTTGAAAGATCAAAATCTGGGCACTAAAAATGATACCAAGCCAACTACTGTGGCTTATCTCAAGTATTCTATTAATTAGAAAGTTTAAATACTTAAAAGTTCATCACTATGCCTGGATCAAGAGTCCAAATTCCAGCTGAGCAGAGTGGCTCACACTTGTAATCCTAGCTACTCAGGAGGCTGATATCTGAGATCACAGTTCAAAGCCAGTTCAGGCACTAAAGTACACAAGACTCATCTCCAATTAACCACCAGAAAACCAGAAGTGGCGCTATGACTCAAGGGGTAGAATGGTAACCTTGTGCTGAAGAGCTCAGGGACAACGCCCAGGCCCAGAGTTCAAGTACCACAACCCTCCCCCCACAAAAAGAGTCCAAATTCCAAATTAGCAGTCAATCTTTGCTCTCTCCTAATCTTACTCCTTGTTCTCTATTATCTCATTGCAGGGCATGTGGTGATACCTAGCATGACAGGTCAGGTTTGCCTGTTCTTAATGGCTAGCAAATGCAGCTCTTTGAGTAGGCCCAGGATTGCTGTCTTAGATAATATCACCCCCCTTTTTTTTTTAAATCAAGGACTGTGTGCCACATACTCAATGCAGATCTGGATCTCATGATTACCCTTGTAAATGAAATGGGCATGAGGCTAGCTGAATAGCCCTGCCTAAATCACAGGAATAGATATATAGCTACCTAAAGGGAAAACCAGGTTATCACTTTCAAAAGCTATAAATAAATGGATGTTGGATAAATTCAAAACAATCAATGTGCATCAGTCATTGAAAATCCAAGGACTTATCATTGTAGAATTGTTCACACTACCCCCCCACCCTCAACCCTCACTCTCACCATTCTTGTCTTTGTCAATGAGGCTTGAGTCACTATGCTTTCCTTTAGCACCTGAATACTCTAAACTTTATCCAATCTAAGGTCTTCTTACTTTCTTTGTATCAGACAGCTCCATTATCTCCTGATTGTATCCTTCACTTTCATGCCACCAGCCAAGCTCCTCCCTCTGGCTCTTCCCACACCCCTGTCCATCTTAGCTGTAGTTCTCTTCATTCCTCAGGGCCCATCCCAATCATCCACACACTTCTGGCCCAAACAGATTCCATCACACCCACTCTGTTTAGATGAGTTGTCAGGTTATATTGTATTCAACCTTAGTATATATATATATATATATATTATATATTATATATATATTATTTCTCCAGCTAGTCCAAACTCCTTTGAGAGTCTGAGCTGTGGTTTTTTCATCTCTTTGTTCTTAGCTGGTATGAAGAGTTTTATTATGGAGGTAACTATTTTTTTCCATTTCCTGGGATTTGTTTAGATAAATATTATTTTATATGGTCAGAGGCACCAAGGCAATGCATTTTCGTGGAGGTAATCAATTTTTTAAAATGATCAATAATCCTTCACAGAGTGAGTAAGGAAACTAGATGCTTCACATTAATTATTTCTTTTATGCCTCACAGAACCTTGTAATCTAGGTAGCATATATTATCTTCCCACTTCACAGATGAAGGATCCTAAGGCTCAGAGAAGTCACGCAATTTTCCCATGATTACCCAGCTCACAAATGCCAAAGCTATATTTTGAATGACAATTGTCTTGACCCCATCTAAATGGCTAACCACTTGAGTGCTTCTTTCATAAACAATGCAGTTTGACTTTAAGCCAGTAGGTGGCACTGGACTTGCCCTTTGTAACTGGCTGTACTTGAATAAGGAACTATTCTGTTAAGCATTTGGACTAATTGTATTCATAGAAATTGCTACCCAGCTTTCTGTGAGCTAAATCATTCTAGATAAAGTAGGGTTCTTCCACAAAAACAAATCCAGCCTGTTTTCAAGGTCCTATTGATCAAATACTGATACTTAGGTGCACAAGACAGAGTTGTAACCAGATCCAAGGGTGGCAGTCTTAAAATCTACCCTCCTAGCTTCTGGCTCTTTGGCACTGAGTGTGGTTTTCAGCTGAGGGCAGTGGGATGGGGGGTGATGGTGAATAGATACATGCATTGCAAGGCATTAGGAAGAAAAATATCACAATATGGGTTGGAGTGGTAGATCGAACCTGGAAATCCTGTTCTCTATATTGTTAAGGCGGCTGAATACTTGGGTGCAGAAAAACAGTCAGCTACTTAACCCACATTTTCTAAGTCTTTTCTAATAATCCAAATCATACTAGAGGCTGAAAAATGCCACAAAAGCAAAAGCATAGTTTTGGTATTAATGAAGCCTACCAACTAAATTAAAGAATCTAAGACACATCAATCCAGCAGTGCTCATGGGGCGCCTACTTAGGAAAAAGGAACAGAGTCTTAAACTACACAGAGATGAACCTACACAGAGATGGACCTAACAGCCCAGAAGAGAATGCCAACATTCAATATATAATCAAAAAGACTGGTCTGATAAATATTACAGTAACAACATAAGAAATATTACAGGAATACAAGAAATACACAAATACACAGACATACACATAAGATCTGAAGGACGATTGTTACTTGAACTAAAGACTGTCTGTCTGCTCATGCTTAAAGGCCAATAATTAGGAGATAAGAATTGACAGAAGGAAATCAAGTGGTCTCAGGTTTGGTCTAAAGAAGATAGAGGCTGTAATATTTAAACAACCATCTCAAATCCATAGCAGGTCTTTTATAATGATGGAAAGGAGGTACATGGAACAGAGGGAAGGAAGGGCATTGCTGAGCAGGGTTCGCCTCATCCTGGGCCTGGGTCTCCTTTGCCTTCACTCTCACCACCCAGAGCATCACAATTGACATTCAGTTCCTGGGGTCAGCTTGAGTCTTCTGTCAACAAACACATTGCTTTTCCTCAACTTAATCTGCCTAGCAACTATGCTTCATGGTCATTACTGTACCTGTTTAAAGAATAAGAGATGTATGTTCACATTCATATTACCTGGAGACCACCAGTGTTCCACATCCTATGCACTCTTAAGAAAGATTATTTATTAGTTAATATCTTAGCTATTTGAGTGCAGCTTTCGTTTGGAACTTAGAAACCTGGGTGAAAAGATGGAGAAGCAAAAGTAGCGCTACCAAGGGCAGCTCCCAAAGGATAGGTCAGTGCAGTAGTAGTAGTAACACAAGGCCTTACAGAAGATGTGATTACAGGAGAGCCAGTGTTGAGTGGAGCAGAGACGGATGCAGAAGACAAAGAAAGATACTCGAATCTTTGACACACGACCTATGACATGTCATATATGACAACCCAGAGGAAGGGAGATTTATGAACTGTGAAAAAGTAGAAGAAAACTTGTGGAACTGAGTGGGCAAAGAGAAAATTGGCCGAAGACAGAGGTGAAAGTATAGATGAGCAAGACTGGATGATGCAGGGACACTTCCTTCAATTAATATGTGAAGGAATTTAATATGTATGTAGGATGAAGAGGAGTCATTGATAGATCTGAAAATGAAAAACATCCTAATATCACAAGCTTATTTGCTTAATTCAGCCCTGTATACTGCATGCCAACTACTTGCTAGTGCATCTGGCCCTAGAAACTAACAGAAATATGAATCACAATGAAGACTTGCAAAGGTAATGCTGCTTCAAAAAAAAGGGAAACAGGAAAGACAACCTTGGTTCATACAACAAAAAGTTAATAAACATCCTGGCATATCACGGGATTTTATCTAAGCATGTCAATGGACTTAATCCACATACATTAATTAATTTGATACACTTATCATCTCAAGCAACCTACCTCATCTGTCTTGATGAATGGTTGGCAAAGCAAGTTGAAGAGGAAAGAACAGAAGCCAGATGAGCTTGTAGATTTGCTCTGACATATACATGGTTGCATAGTGGAACCAACTGTTAACAAGGGCCCAGGCACTTTGTTGTTTAGATTCTCATAATCAGGATACCATTTTATGAAAACCGACTGTACCCCATCAAAGGGAACTAGGAGTTCATGGAAGAATGACTGATTCCAGATCTAGGCAAGAAATGTACACTTTATACCAGAGAGTAAAAACATAATCAAAGACTAAAGGAGTTGTATCAAAGGGACTCAGTTTCTGAGAGTGCTCAGTGACAAAAGATGGGATAATTTCAACATCAAAACAAGTAATCAGGGGACCGACAGGAGGCACACAATTGAAACCTTAGTTACTTGGTGAGCAGAGATAAGAGGATTACAGTCTGGGGCTAATCCAGAGAACAAAAGAAAAGAGAAAAAAAAAGGACTACTTCAAGTTGAGCATGGTAGTATAGGTTTGCAATCCCAGCTACACAACAGACATAGTTAGGAAGTTTGTAGTATGATGCAAGGCCACATATCCTGAAAACTGACAATTAAGGAAAATAATTACATAGTCATTCTTGCTTTCATGGATAGGTAGTATTTCAGTGTGACTAAGTAGCCCTTGTTAATGAAGTATTTCTTTATTGAAGAATTCCAGTTAATAAATGAGAAAATATTGAAGAAATGACAAAGGCAGAATATAACCATTTTGTAATCTTTAATAACAAAATTGATTTCAGCAAAGATTATCCTTGAATAAATGTGTGGGAAAAGTGTTAATGGAGGAATTAATCTCCTATCTTCTAACCCACCAATCAATTAACCTACTCCTGCAGGAGAAGCAAGTATGTTTCTCCTCTGAAGTAAGGCACAATACATAATGCTACACTAGAGATCCAGTGAAGAATGATTGGACAGCAAATGGAAGGCCCTGAAGTTTGATCCCTGATACTGTAAAAGGAAAAGGTAATGAGAAAAAAAGAGAGAGGCTGAGAGAAAGAAAGAAGAAAGGAAAAAAAGGAAAGGAGGGAGGGGAGGGAGGGAGGGAAGAAGGAAGGAAGGAAGGAAGGAAGGAAGGAAGGAAGGAAAAGAAAGAAAGAAAGAAAGAAAGAAAGAAAGAAAGAAAGAAAGAAAGAGGAAGGGAGGGAGGGAAGGAGGGAAGGAAGAAGGATACTACTTAATAAATAATCCTCAGTAAGAAAGGTAAAACAAATATGATTGAACCCTTATAACTAAATTTTTGTTTATCAGAAATATGTAATAAAGATAAGCAAGTTAAATTCTGTCATGAACAAATGCAGAACAATAAAAAATGACATTTTCTAAACCATTTTCATCAGTTAGCTGGAACAGAAATGCAAGATAATAGTCTCTGCAATATAGAAGCGGGGGGAGAGAGGGGAGGGAGAGAGAGGCAATGTGTAGATCCTCTTGGATGTTTTGAGCAAGTCATCTCTAAAATGACGCTTTGGATGCTCAGAAAATGTGGATGTAATGGATAAAGGAATCAAAAATTATTGTTCGTGTTGTTAGTGTTGATAATGGCATTGTGGCTATATAAGAAAATGTTTGTATTTTATATATTGAAGCAGAAAGGGATGAAATGGCATCAGATCTAATATTTGCTTGGAAATAATTAGCTACAAAAAGTAGAGTTGCTATATAAAATCAGTGTGGGCAAAAGCTAGACATTGTAGAATTGGGCATAATATGTCATCTCTTGTATATATTTATAATTCACCAGGAAAATCCATGGCTGTAACCTTTGAGGTACATGAGGCAAAAATTCCTAACACACAGGTGACAAAAATGGTGCATTAGAAGCTTTAGTAATGGTATGAGGTTATCTAGCCAATAGGGACAGAGTTATGTAATCATATAATGAACCCTCATTCCCAGACATAATGCTTTTCCCCTAACATCCTTCAATTTGCTCTTCTGGAGTGCATTCAGAGACCACCCTCATTGCCTTAGGAGGTGGCCCCGGGAAGTGGAGAAGCAGCCACCATGTTTCCTCCTACATTGCTACCATTTCCTTAGAACCAGGAAGGTACGATGGTTTCACAACTGGCCCCTGGAGAATGCTGAGTGGATAAATGGTCTGGCATTAGCAAGCCATTTATTTCCTGACTAAAAGGAAGAGAAAGCCCTTGGTTTCTGGTTATTTGTAAGCCACAGGAAAACCCCAGCCATGCCAATCATAAATAACCTATTTCTACCTGCTCTTAACTTCATCCTTAATACTAAGGGAGAATATGAAATAGGAGAACATGAAATGCTTTAAGGAGAGGAGTTTTTAGAAGTACCTATTCACTTACAAATAACCCTGGACAGAAATTCATAGTTGTGTAGTGTCTATCATTTTCTTCTCCTGTCCACTTCTAGAGGCTTTCTCTGCATTGAGAGGCATTAGAGCTAACCCAGCTCTATTTATTGTAAAACAGTCCTGACTGGCATTCCTACCTACTCATAGCAAATACTCTGTTAGTGACTTTCCAAAAGTTCACTCATTCAGCACAGTGGAAATTTTAATTAACAGGTAATTTGGAGCATTGAATCTAGAAAACTTTTGAGAAATTTCCAAACTGTTTTCCACAGTGATTGCATTCCCACCAACAGCATATTAGGATATATTTTTTCTCTCTACAGTTGTACCAGCATCTGTTGCTGTTTATACTCTTAATGATTGTCATTATTACTGAGATGAGATGGAATCTCAGTGTTGCTCTAATTTGCATCTCCTTTATGGCCAGAGATATTGAGCATTTCTTTGCATTTATGGTCATTTTTACTTCTGTTGAGGAGCCCCTATTTAGATTTTTTTGCCCATTTATTAATTGGGTTATTAATATTCTGAGGGCTTTGTTTCCTGAGCTATATATATATATATATATATATATATATGGTTGTATATATAGATATCTCCATACACACATACTTATATATGTGTACTTATATACATATACATACACACATATCTACCTTTGTCATATTGGGCAAAGATCTCCCGTGTAGGCTCTCTGGTTAGTAAACTACGTCCTTTGTTGTGCATAAATGTTTTACCTTGATGAAAGCACATTTGATAATTCTTTCTCCAATTTTCTAGGACCTTGAAACTGTATTCAGAAAGTTATTGCCTATGCTAATTAATGTTTCTCCTGTTCCTTTCTGTAGCAATTTCAAGATTCATGTAGAAATGAAAGAAAATAAATAGTGATATCACTCTTAGACATTTATCCAGAAGATGCCAAGTCAGGACACAGTAGAGACAGGTGCATATTCATGTTCATGGCTATACTATCCACCATGGCCAAGTAATGGAGTGAAGCAGCCCAGGTACCCAATGATCATTGGATCCAAGAAATTATATACTCATATATAACATGTAATATAGAATAATTATATATATATAATACAACTTGATGTACCTAGGGACATTGAGTCCTCAAATTCTGATATCTTTTTTTTCAATGGAAGAGGACTCTCAATTTTTCCACACAAGTGGGTGTTTTTTTTATCTGCTTTCATTGGAAAGGAATGACCCTCTGCCGCATAAGGAAACTGCAGTGGCTTCTCTCCCTTGGGCAGTTGCCATGCAAGACCATTGTAAGGGAATTCATGTACTCAAGTCGCGTCTCTGGAGACATGACTTAAAATGAGATACAAAGTGTGAGCCTGAGGAAGGTATGCTGCACTTTAGAACAACTGCTTGAGTTTTCTAATTTATACAGGCCAAAAAGAAAAAAAAATCTAGGAACCAAGTGTGGAAATGTATATTACGACAGTGGGATAATTGATGTTAACCTATTAAGCAGAGGTTTTTCACTGAATGTTACAGATTCTGGAATGGTAAAGGGCTCTTGCTGGCTGGATGACTGAAATACAGCCTAATCAATAGGTCTGCACAGGGAGTAGGTTAGAAATGCTGATCCTGTCTAGGAAGGATTCTGTTAAGTAAAAAGTCAGATCAAGAGAGATAAAGGTGGTGGATTTCTCTCCTATGTAGAAGCTAGAATTAGTGAACAAACACAAAAGGAAACATGTTGGGTGGTATACAAGTATCTGAAAATGTATTAACTAAGTATGGTAGATTCAAGAAAGAATATAGTATAATGTCTTCGAAAGGCAAAGTCAAAGCTCAACAGAATAAATACCAGGAAATGGTACTATACAGGGTGAGTTGGAGTCAAGAGGAGAAGGGTAGAAGAATAAACAGAAGATGGGTGATAATGAAGTCAGCATTTTAATGAATATCCTACCAAAATTAAGAAACATTTGGGAAGGATGAGTTGGGAAAGATGGTGAGAATCTTGAAAGGGATGACACTGGTCAAAAATGCATTGTGAAACTGCTTTGTACAAATATTAAAGATAATTTTTGAAAGAAAAAAAAAAGAAATGCTAATCCTGGCTTGATTTAATACAGAGGAAGGAGTTTTAAAGCACAAGAGGATTTGAAGGTTAGGAGGAATTTTTATTTGAAACCTAATCACACAGAGTGGAAGAATCTAGGAGACAGATCTTTCACCAGTTATTATGAGAGAGACATTTGTGAGGGAAAGCTCAGAATCCTTGAAGAGCTCCGTGGTCACTCTTCTGTGTAGGCCAGGCCTAATATTATGCACTATCCTCATTGAGTTGGGAAACCTAAATATAATAAGAGTAATTAGATTCCAGAACAACAAAGGTCAAGGTCTTTTGTTTGTTTGTTTTTTCCAATAATAGCTTTGGTAATATGATGGACAGCAGTAAGAGTCCAAGCAAAAATCTGTTAGGTAGTTGATGTGGTCTCCTTTTTGATTTATATAAGCAGAAAATATCTAGATCAAATGAACAAAATTGAACCTGAAAAAGAGATGTATGACCACCCCACTCCTCAATACAATCAATTCCCAACCTAAGCCAGTTTTAAGACCCAAAACCTCTGAACAAAGGGCTCAGATGTCATGCCAAATTTTTATATTGTTAATATTTCTCCAATCTTTCTTCCAAAGGGACTCACCAATTTTTACTAGAGTAGCTTTGAGTTGGGAAAGAGGAAATATCTGAATCTTAGAGGGACTAATGGGCACAGGCTTGGAATTCTCATTAGTTTCAAGAGGCTTAAATTTTGCTGTGGTCTATAATTCACATTATCCATTTCACTGTGATCTCAGTAGGCCAGTGAATATATTCTGTGGTTACTTTCACCAGTTTCAAGACGCACAATTGAAACAGAAAAACTCAGCAGCTAGCAGAATGCCTATATGGGTTCCCTAACCTGTAGAGTATTATGGTAAGAAAAGCCAAGTATTAGCCACCAATTGCTTCTTCCTAAGAAAACAGTAATCCTGAAGCAATTCTGCACATCTGGAAGGATTATACCACCACTGAGAACTTGAAGAAGGCAAGGATGAGGCTGAGACCTGAGATTCATAGTTTGAAGCCAGCCTAGGTAAGAAACTCTAAAACTCTTATCTCCAATAAACTACTCAAAAAAGCCAAAAGTGGTGTTCTGGCTCAAGAGGTCGAGGGCTAACCTGGAGTATACAAAGGCTCAGGGAACAGCACCCAGGCCCGATGGCCCAAGACCGGCCCAAAAAAACCCCAAACAAACAAAAGAATGAAAGGATGTTTATTTCAACTACTAAGACAGATCTTAGGGAATAAGGATGAACTGTCACAAGCTCAACTCAAATTTTAGCCACTATACCATTACATTTTCATTGCTTAAAGGAATTATGTCATCTGATACCTGATACAGCGTTATACCTAACAAACGTTTATCTCCCTACCTGTCAATAAGAACCCCCTAAACCAGATTTTGTTTTTTTTATTTTTCTTGTCTGGGTAATGTATAGAAGGGTTACAGTTACATTTGCCAGGTAGTAGGTGCATTACTTCTCGCACATTGATACCCATGTTTTTGTCCCCATTTTCCTCCCCCTACCTCCTCCCAATCATCTTGTTTTCCCCCCTTCCCTTTCCTATTTCCCATAAACAAATCAATGTATATACAATATACCAGGTAACAGCATCAGATATGGTAACAATATGAGATTAACCAAAGGGTAAAAAAAGAGAAGAGAAATAACATAGTACATTAAGAACAACAATCCTAAACCAGTTTTTTTTCCAGATAGTAAGGCCAACACCATGCTTTCACAGTTTTACTTCATTGGTATGTCAGCTCTCCAGTCCTGTGTCATAATGTAGCAAAACCTTAGAGGACCTTGTTTAAAATCTGCCATCTTTGAGACATTGCACTGGTCCACATTTGTATCTAGGTGTATCCATAAGGGTGTTTCTGGATGAGATAAATTCTTTGAAAATATAGATTGAGGAAATTCATTATCCTTAATGTGGGTGAATCTTGCTCCTTAAAGTAGATGGGAGGGGCCAAATGAGTTCTGGGTTTGCCCATTTGAAAGCTCTAGAACTCAGCCCTTCTGTTTTTCTTTTCTTTTCTTTTCTTGCTTCAGTCATGGGGCTTGAAGTCAGGGCCTGGGTGCTGTCTCTGAGCTCTTTTGCTCAAGGTTAGTGCTCCACCACTTTGCATCACAGCTCTACATCCTCATTTTGTTCATTTCTGGCTCCCTTTCTCATGGGGCTAGGTGGAAGATAGAACATGGGTTTTAAAGGTCACATGACAAACAACCCAGGTAGACAGCCTTTCAGAATGCTCTGCTCTTATTGACTGTCTCAGCAGGGCCACTGCACTACATTGGGAGAAGAATGTCATTCACCAGTACTGGATGTTCCAGAAGTATCTACTACACTTTTCTCTCTTAGGCCCCAAGTCTCCTTGTCTCTGTTTTTCACCCAGTGATGTTTTAATGTAAAGTATAATGGATGTTTATGCATACCGATGCATGCATTTATTCATGGCTAGCTGCTGAATGCATGAATTGACAGGAGGTTATTTTTTACCTTGCCTACTTATAGAGAACAGAAAGACAACTGTCTGCAATGACCTTCAAGTTCAGAATAGAATTTACCTGCACCCTTAGGAGAAGCTGAAACGAGTGACTTTAGCTATCTCTATCTAACTTTGAATGGGCTCTGCAAAAATTGTATTGGCCATGCTCAGAAACTAGTAAAAAGACATGAGCAAAGTGGGAAAAAATATTCCTCCTGTGTGCTTCCCATTTCTCAATATCAACTTTTTTTTTAGAACATGCAGTACAGTTTTGCTCGGAGGCAGTCCTTTTGTTGAACACCATTGCCTTTGCCCCTGCCTTGAAATGGTCCTCCAAAGGCTTTGCTAAATCAGTTGCAAAGGTGTCTGGTTTCATTGTAACATCTCTAAGTGCCTTTGCTGAAAAGATCTTTTTATGCTACCTAGAAAAATTCACCTCTGTGTTTCTTAGGAGAGCCTTAAAAATCTGCTACCATGTACCAGAAAGGGAGAGGGATTTTTTTCTCTCCTAGCTTTTATTCTATTTTGGAGACACAGAGGGCCTTTATGAGAGGGGAAAGCAAGTGATGTAAAGGACAATGATCATTTTGAGAGTCTCTAGGATTTTTTTTTCTTTTGATACTGTGATACTAAAGGAGTTTAAAGTGTGGCCTTGGGGATTTAGCTTGGCATTCTTCATGAGCCATTTACCCTCACTCAGGGACCCAGTTCTCCACTCCGCTAAGGGACTGGGAAGATGCCAGTAGGAATGTGGACTTAAATCCATCACCCCTGCTGGTTGCTGTGGCATTTCCCTTTGTGGGAAGTCATCTCAAGGGCAAAACAGATCAGAGTTGCGGAATTAATATCCACCAATAAGAAAGAGAAAAGGGTGCCATCTTATTTACTAGAGCTCAGGAAAGGAAAGTACATATATACCTACCAGTAATTTCTTAGGGAAATAGTTATGATAAGCCTTTCATTCTTTTATCACAGTATCTTCATTAACCAGTTCCTTCATGACCTTTTTTAGATGTATTCAGTTTAAAGACTTCACATTTAATACATTTTGCCAATTCACTAACATCAAACTCATGGCTACCAGCATTGTAACAGTGAAGTTTATATAACATGTATTTTACATTGAAGACACACCACAGCCTTCTTGCACTGAGAAACACTAGAAAGCACTTAACACTTCGGGATCATTTCACACAGCAGAATCCTCAACATAAAGCAGCAAATTGCAAAATATGTGGTACTAAGTAGACTGCAAAAGGATGCTTGTTCACTGAATGAGGACCCAAACAAGATGAGCTGATTATTTGATAGTTCAGTGATAATCATTACATAAATCATCATGTTATAATTCAAGCATGCATAATATTTTTCCAATTTAATATTTTAAAATAAACACAATTAGATTCAATTTTTAAAAAAACAACAAAGAACAAAATTGTTTGAACTTCAACCCTTGCTAGGAATATAGGTATCAGGAGACTCAATTTTTATTTGTTCTGTGATTCCAAATTCTGCAAGTAATTATGAAAGCCCTTTGAATGTTGATTTATGATTCAAATTTTTTTGTGAATCCTAAATACAAAATCTATAAGTAGCAAGTATCAACTGAATCTTATCCTATGTTTCAAAGGCTCCTATAATAAGCTCATAAAGTGAAGCTTATCGCAAAAATAACTAGTACAAAAATGGAGCTGGAGGCAAGGCTCAAGTGTGAGAGTATCCAACCACATAGCAAGCACAAGGCCCTGAATTCAGCCTCCAGTACCACCAAAAATTGAAACAAAACAATATGCACACAAAAAACATGGATATGGTGTGAAGGTTTGATTTAAATAACTGCTAGAAGTTTCAGCATCAGACAGATTTGCCAGGAAATGAGGTTTCCCAATCGAAGAGTCCCCTCTTATAACTGAAATTCAGTTCACACTGAAATTCTTCATAACCTGGAGAATCAGAATCCCAACAAAATATTGCTCCATTCTCAAGAATATTCAAAGCTCTGAGAAAATCTCTCTTGAATGCCCACAATGAAGTTGAATGTGTTCGGACAAGACAAGCCTGTATTCTCACCTCTCCACGGACAACACCTCCCAGCAGGATGACAAAGTCTCTTTTATCACCCACCATTTAAAGTACACTTTGACTGATAGTCCTGACTTGTCTACAGTCCCTAAGATTTGTTCTCTGCCAAATTGACTGCAACTCAATACCTACCAAAGATTTGCTCAAAACAGCTGTAATTTGCGAGAAAGGGTCTAATGGATGTGTTAGAAATGTCTTTAGTTCTGTAAGTGCTGTCCCTGTCATAAAGTGAAGTATCTGGACCACAATGTCTTGGCTTTCCACAAAAATGCCTTTGTAAATTTATACCACTCTTAACTTTTATAGACACTGACCCAAGTAACATTTATTTTTGACTGCATGTCTGCTTTCTTTCCTTCAAAATTTCACTTGAATGTATTGTCCACTAGATGCCTAATGTCCCTTATACAAACACCTACAGAATGAATTCCTCTTGCCATGGAGTCCAAAGAAAAAGTATATCTGCTTTTTGTTTTTGCTTTTTTTAATCAAACAATAGACTTCAAGCAAACTACCCTTTTCCTTCTCATCTTGGCTTTCAGAAAATTCCAGAATTCAGTTCCTGGGTCCCTCTATTGCACAGTTGAAGGAGGAGGGGTGTGGAGGGTTTTATATAGTTTCTCCTTCCTTCTATTGCTCCCTTTTCTTTTGTCTCAGAGTTTTCTCTCTTTTTTTGGTAAAAGAAGATAAACTTTAAACCCAGTCAGATCAGATCTCCAATCTTTGGTGCATTCATTTAAATGCCTGTCAAGATCTAAAATCAAGGGTAATGTGTTCTTGACAACTTGTTCAAGTGTTATTTGGCTTTCAGACAAAGCTGGTAAGGGGAATTTGTGATTTACTTTTTATTTTTTCCAGATGAAGCCAGCAAGGACATTTGTCTGAACATCAATTGCGATTAGGACTTAATTATAAGAATATGTTCCAAGTAACGTTTCTGCTCCCAGAGGGTTAGGTTTGGGCAATTTGAGTCAAAAATCCATTTTGTCATTTGCCATAAAGTCATGCCAAAGTGAATATTGAACTTCAAAGTGATGAGGTAAAGTTACTGAAGCAAGTTATCCTGAACCCAAACCAAAACCTCTGGAGATTTTGTTGGGGTAAATAAAACTAAACTTATGGAATAGGAACATTATGTGCTTATTGTTATGATTGCATGTGATTATTTGTATCATTCATAATTATGCAGTAATAATTTAGTAAGCAAAGTTAATCGGTCCTTGCAACTGCTGTGATTTCAAACCCTTTGAGACCATTGTCTGATTCTAGTAATCTCAGCCAAAATAACCTTCCTTCTTCTAAGAAGACGGCCAATCAGAGTCTATCTCTTTTACATTCTTACTGGTACTTGACACTTCAGTTTCATTTTTCATATTCATCCCCAAGGAGACCACACTCCATGAAGTCAGAAATTAGTTCAGATGTTTGTTCCTCCTAGATCGGTACAGCTGTATCTTCTAAAAATCTCACATGACACAGTATCTCAAAAGCCATTGCAAATGAGAACTGGAATAGTCCATTTAGATAATCTAGTTTCTCATTACCAAAAGAGGAGTATTGAGATCCTCAGACTCGGACCCAGGATTCTAATTACTTTTCAATGAATTACCCATTTAATGTGCGATGGTGGTGTTCTTTCAATAGGTGAATTTAATCTCTTTAGAGTGACTAGTTTTTCCTGAATTGACCAAAACTCTCGTGGTTTTAATATGACAAGTCCTGTATACTCAGAAACCTCTCAGTACAGAACAAATCATTAGGTTGGCCACCTTAAATAGTATGGACATAATTTCACTGACCACAGTAGACTTTAGGTCAGGAACAATAAGTTACAATTCAACAGAAAATCAATACTCCCATGAGGCTTTGAATTCTGAAACTTTTTTTTTTGCCAGTCTGTTTTTCTTAGACAATGTGCCTAAGTCTGCTCAGCTTGTCACCACAGACAGGGTGGCTTAAAGACATGTCTTAATTTCTCTACAGGTCTGGACTAGAAGTCCATAAGCAGGATTTGGTTGTGTTCAGATTGTAAAAAGATCTCTCCTGGGCTTGTAAAAAGCTGCTTTCTTGGGGTGGGCCAACATGCTCTTTCCTGGGCAGGAGCAGGTAAGGATAGTGATTTTCCTCTTTCCCCTCTTAGAGAGTTATCACGATGGCCATATTTAGTTTTGTTTATCCTGTAAAAGCTCTATGTCCCAAAAGGGAACTTAGAAATTGTAGGTGACACACAACTCAATCCATAGCAATATGCCTCCACACTTTGAAGAATTGATCACTGCAAGTTTAGAAACTAGAGATTTACTCAGCAACCTCACCCTGTGACTTCAAGTTCTCTATCACTGAACAAGTATTAGATTTTCAACACACACTAGCAGCAGCAAATAACTGGTGCCCAGCTCTTGCACGCAGCAGAGACTAGAGACCCAGAGTTGGAAGGGATTAGAGAGAACTCAGGAACTCTGTGCCAGTGGCATGTTTGTAGCAAGAGCAGCATGAGCAGCCCGAGGAACCCTTCCCTCACAGTCTAAACACTCCATTTTCACCTCCAATTGCCCTTTCCTGCTACTGAGGGTAGGAGCTATCCTAGTACCTGTAGAGAGCGACCATGTCAAATCCATTTTTCTTCTTTGGATCTTTTCCTTTCAGCCTCATTTTTTATGACAGGATAAAGACTTTGCATGTACATGCTAGCCTGGAGCACAGTTTTTCAATCCTATCTAATTCGTCAGACTGAACCATACTTTAGAATAGTGCACTTTAAAATTTTGTGGGTGCAAAATCCATATGAAGCTCTTGTCCCATTGCAGATTGTGCTTAGTAGATGAAGTCTCAGATCTGCTCTTGCTGCTGCTCTGAGCAGGAAGATTTCAATGGATATGAACAGATTGTCTTGAAAACTTTTTCTCCATTGGTTTCTGGTGGCAAAAGTACTTTTGCTCAGAGAATTCTCTTCAATAGAGCTACAGTTTAGGCTTTTTCTTCCTCCTGAGATAACTCTCCCCAGTAAAACTTTTCTCTCTTCCCTTCATCATCCTCCCATCCTAGGTTCTGCCCTCAATATTCCAGGAAAAAAATGTACTTTGTGGCTTACAAGGCTTGAACAGGTCTCAGAGGGGAAAATGTGAAACAGGAAACTAGGCAGATCCTGAATTGCTGCCCAGACCTTGTGAAGGCTAGATGACAATACAGATGGCAGAATATCAATTTACTTCTTAAAATTGTTCTGCTCCAAAGCAGCACTCAGGATCTTTAAACTGTCCTAGCATTTATGAGTCTACCTGGACTTAGATTTGAGCTATTGTATTAAAATAGTATGCTCATAATTATTATTGACAGAGCATCACTGTGTGTTGATCAAACAAGAATTGTCAAGATTAAAATGTGAAAAATGGGGAGCGGGGAGTTTGGCCAAGTGATAAAGTGCTTGCCTAGCATGCACAAAGTCCCAGGATCGATCCCTCAGTACCACATACATAGTGGACAAAAGCCGGAAGTGATGGTGTGGCTCAAGTGTAGAGCTCTATCCTTGAGAAAAACCCAAGGACAGTGCGCAGGCCCTGAGCCCAAGCCCAGGACTGGCAAAAAAATGCAAAAAATGAGTTGGCAGAAGAAATATATCAATATACACCAAAAGGAGACCAAAGAACTAAGTAATACTTGATCTTTTCTGAAAATCACCTCTGTAATAGAGAGGGGAAAAATACTCAGATATGACTCCAGTAAGACAAACAGGCAACTGAAGATGAATCATTACCCCTCTGTGTCCTTTTGTGAAAAAGATCAACTTTATTGAGATAAACTTTACAGACAGCAAAACATATACTCATTTTGAATTAATGTGTAGACTCTGTAACCACCATACCAAACATTTTCACTAGCCCCAATAGTTTCCTCTTGGCCACTAATAGCCTATTAATATCTTCTACTCCAAGCTGTAGGAGCCCATTGATTTGCCTTTAGACCCTCATTAATTATATTTGTCTTTTGTATAATGTGAAATTAATTAAACTATAGTATTCATCCTTTAGTGTGTCCTTTACTTGCCATGTTTATGGACTTACAGCAATTTTGTTTTTGTTATCTCCTTGATATTTTTTTGTGTAGGTGATATACAGAGGGGTTATAGTTCTGTAAGTCAGGTAATGAATATGTTTCTGTTTTAAGAGTATAACCTTTCCCTCATTTTAGCCTTGTTTTACCCTCCTGACTCCCCTCACTCCACAAGTTGTATAGTTCATTTTCAACATAGTCTCTGGTATCACTTCTGCATTTGTTCACCATTTAGCCCATTTCTCTGCTCCCCTTTACTCTCTTCCAAACAGATAAATTTACCTTCAAGACAAAAATTACAGAAATTTTAAAAAAGTGACAAAGGAGAGGGGAAAAAAGCAACATAACAAAAAAACCTCTTGTTTCCATTTCTTGGGATTCATTTCAATAGGCATCATGTTATATGATCATATGCTCATAGATATTGAGCCTTTATGTTCCTCTCCAAAGAATAACTTCCATTGGTCTCACTGTGTGAATGTTTGGAATCCTGTATAATTTATCATGTCCAAGTGTAATTTTTTCCTTTTACCATTCAGTGTGTTTACCTGTAGATTTGTAGGCACTTCCAGTTACAACAAATGAGGAAAATCATGTTTCTTCAGTCTGGTTTACTTTGCTTAATATAATTTTTCCAAGTTTTTCCATTTCGTTGTGAATGGTGCAATCTCATTTATTCTTTCTTTTTTTCTTGCCAGTCTTAGGGCTTGAACTCAGGGCCTGAGCACTGTCCTTGGGCTTTTCCAAGGCAAGAGCTCTACCACTTGAGCCACAGCATCATTTCCAGCTTTTTCTAGTATGTGGTACTGAGGAATGGAATCTGAGTCTTTGTGGATGTTAGGCAAGCACACTGCCATTAGGCCAAACTCCCAGCCCTGCAAATATCATTCTTTCTGATGAAAGTATAGGATTCCATTGCATATACATACAATATTTTCTTGATCCATTCTTCTACTGAGGGTATCTGAGTTGATTCCATATCACTACAGCTAAGCATGCTGCAATGAACATGGTTGTGCTGGTGGCTTTAGTGTGGCCTTATTTGTAGTCTATTGGATAAATGTCCAGTAGTAGAATTGTTGGGTCATAGGGAAGCTCTATGTTTAGCCTTTTGAAGAACCTCCATATCTCTTTCCAGAGTGGTTGAACAACTTTATATTTCCATCAACAATGTAGTAGCATTCTCCCTTAGCCACATCCCCACCAGTATCTGTTATAGCTAGTTTCCTTGATACTGGAGTGAGGTGAAATCTCAATGCTTTCTCCATTTTCATTTCTTTTATGTCCAAAGATGTTGAGCATTTCTTCATGTATCTGTTGGCAATTCTTACCTCTCCTTCTGAGAAGTTTCTCTTTAAGTCTGTAGCCCATTTATTAATTGGGTTGCTGTTTCTTTAAGGGTTTATTTTGGGAGAGTTTAACTTTTTGAGCTCTAAGTATATTTTAGATATGAAGGCCTTGTCTAATGCATAGCTAGTATACTTCTCCCATTCTATGGACGGACTTTCCAATTATCTTGCTAGCTATGTCTTTTGCCACATAGAAACTTTTCAGTTTGATGAAATCAGTCTTTTTTTTAATTTAATGTGCTTCTAGCTCTTAGGGAGTTTTAGCTCATGACTAGGAGCTCTAGCATTTCCCCTACTTCTTCCTCTAATATTTTCAAGGTATTTGGCCTTACATTGACATCTTTGACCCATTTGGAATTGATTCTGGTACAAGGATCTCACTTTATTTTTTTGCATGTGCACAGCCAGTTCTACTAGCCCCATTTGTTGATGAGGCTTTCTTCCATCCTGTGTTTTTGTTTCCCTTATCAAATATTAGATGGTGTTATCATTTCATTTCTTTTTCTTAGTGCCTTGTATTTCATCTTGTGGTGTGGTTCTCCCTTCACTTTCAATGAATATCTGGACTTCCAGTTTGAGGTCATTCTGAATATGTGATGCTTTGAGCATTCACCCACAATCCCTAAATAGACCAATATTTCCATTTCACTTAGGTAAAATCTTAGGAAATTCTGGATCAAATAGTTAGTGTTTAACTTCATTCAAAACTGTAAAACTGTTTTCCACAGTGGCTAGATTTTGAATGTTCCCCTTAGCAATGTGGAAGATTTATCACCTTCCTCCAATTTAGTCATTCTTCAGGGTGCAATTTCTCCTCCCTGGAACCAGGAAAGCTTTGTTAGGAGTCTCTCTCTATTTTCCTAGACTAGTCTTATGCCCATGCCTCAGTTGGAAGAGAAGCTGAGAAAATCAAGTCAGACATTTCCAACCTCTGGAGCCAAAGATAGTGGCAGCAACCTCCACAGAGGAAAAGGAAATGGGATATGTATTAGTTGGAAAACCAACAGTTCTGCATTGGTGGGCCATGGTTCACCAGAGGCACTTTGCGCAAGCTGTTGACTATGATGATGAAGATTGAGAACTAAGTTCCTTTGAAAGAAGATGAATAAAACTAGATTCCAGTTTTGAGTTTGAGTTACCCTAACAAGTGGTCTTAGAGGGAAAAGTATGGTGTCTGGTTTGTTTTACACATCGTTTGTTGACTCTGAACCCTTTCACTCACAGCTCTTTGGGCAGTTCCTGTCTTTTTTTAAGTACAGAAGGTCTTCCTGTGTCTCTAAGGACACTATACATTTTCCAGAGGGAACAAAATAATTCTTACTTTGGTGAACATAAAGACAGGGTCTGGGCCACCATTGGTTGTGATCACAGCATGAGTTCAAATAAAAGACACAGAAAACATGTCTGTTTATTTATTTGTTTTTCTTTGCAATGCAAAGAAACCCTTTCCATGGAGAGAGTTTCCTGTTAGAATGAAAAACTCCAGGAAGCATCTGGGAAAGACTCAAGCCTCCAGTGTGCTCCCCATGTTTCATGCTAATTATTTTCAGAGAGAGTTGCATCTATCTACTTTGCCAGTGTATTCCCCACCATCATCTGTTTTCTTCTCCAAGGTGATTCGGATGATATTGACAATGTAATAGTACTAAGCAATCATTGCTGTCCATGTCACATCAAAACCAGAATAGGAAATGATTGCTATTAACCAGAGATTTATATTCAATTTTATTTATGCAGACACAAAGGGCTATTGGAATTAGTAATTTTGCTTTTGGCATTTCTCGGGGTTTTAAATTACTTATTGGAAACAGTTTAGTGAATTCAAATGCTGGATGCTAAATTCTTTACTCATCCGTAAATCATTGCTGAACATGGATAATGGAAATGCTTTACCCAAAAGTAACAACTTGGAATGGAAAGTAAACCATTGGAATTCAGAGTAGAGTTTGAGGGATCTCGGTATCAGCTTCTTAAGGAAATCACAATGGACTTGCTACTTACTATATAACTAAGATGGACTTGTAAAATTTTGTTTTGTTTTTCACAACATTTATTATGGAACTTCTTATTTCTTGGAAATATGTTTTTCTCCAAATCTTGACAAAGATATGTTTGCCTTATTTAATTTATTAATGCTTAACTATAAGTTTTCAAGTTTCATTATGCATACTGAGGTTATATAGCTGTGTGTGTGCGGGTGTGTGTGTGTGTGTGTGTGTGTGTGTGTGTGTAGGCAGAAAGTTTTCTAAATTGCCTTAAGAACATATTTAATATCCAGACAATAATAACATATGAGATACTCTTTCTTAATAGGGAGCAGATAATTATGATTTAAAAAAATACAACACTTTGAGCTTCCTTTTCTCAAATCCTCTGGAAAATATATATTTTCTCAAAGCCACAGGAAGATTTTTATCACTTCAGCTCCTGCAGGCCTGTGTTCAGCAGACAGACTGAGATGTGGGAGAGGCTATTCTCCAGATCCTCTCTTCCTGGTTTCTATTTATGATAATGGAAGCACATATGATAAAGGAAACAGGACTCATTGATGTCCTGTTCTTAAAATCTGCTCTGTAGGGTGTGTGTGTGAGGGGGGGGTCACAGGTGCATGTGCCTAGGAGACTTGATGCTAGATGACAGCCATTCCCTCCAGTGACAACTGGATTGTAGCTAGGTAAAAGAAGAAAGAGCTTTCTGAACTATGAAAGCTTCCACATGCAAAATCTTTCCATTGTTCCATTTTAAATCTGTTCCTTCCTGCCACCCTGTTTTCTTTCCTAATGCTATGATTGTACATGGGTTTTGCTTTGCCACTCTCTCTCCCTTCCTCCATCACTAGAGGCACAATCAATATCTATGGAGCAATTTTATGCTACCAGTTGCCACCTTAAATTGTCTAATGGACTCAAAGTGATATCACTTTGCTTTTTCTCCCCACAACACATCTGGTGAATGCCACTCACACCAACATACTCTTCTGAGATAGCCCGTTGGCTAACTATTTTTCTTTCATATATACATGAAAAGAATATGTAAATGCAGATTATATTTTAGGGGTAATTTTAATATACTTTCATTTGTAGAAGCGAAATAATGCCAGCTTTACTACTTTAAATGCAATTAACAATTTATGCCGATCCTGTCTTCTCTGTGCAAGCCCTTCTGTTTTATACCTTCCATTTGCCTTTCCAGGTCCCTCTCCACTTATCCCCACAATCTGTTTTGGGCCCTAGGAGAGTAGGTTTGGGGAATGCTTCCATGTGCTCCTTTGCCCTCTTTCCATTCTGTTGAGTTTGGCCAGTGGGAGACACCATCAGGAGGAAAGAGAAGTTTTTGTATTTCTTCTCTCTTTCTCTGGTTAGTTGAACGCCTCACCTAACACACTCTTATTAGGCCTCTCTCTCATATCTGTAAACAGAGTTGTAGCTATCGATTTCTTGAGGATCTAGAAATAGAGGAAGGGGACTGGAGACCTCTTTGTTACTATACCCTGGGGACACATAATCAAATCTTGTTGGTTCTTAAATGTTACCAACACCTTTGAAGCAATCTATAGGTAACTCACAATTGAGAAGTTGCTTAGTTTATTAGCTCTCTGAGAAGTTCTGGTATGTATTAAAGATACTCATTGATGTTGGATAAAGACAGAACATCCTCAAAACAACTCTCAAATGGTGGTTTTTGGCAACTAAGAAGGTCTTGTGGTACCCAAAGCACATTCTTCAATGGTACTCTTCCCCCTGAAGTCATAGGACAACCTTGTTCTTCATATGCCTTTATCTTCTCCCTTAATCATTTTTCTAGCATAAAATTTACTGCCAAAAATCCTTGAAGCTGTCCCTGATCCATGTATTTTGTCCATTAAACACATATGTGCACAAACACAATGCAATACACACACACACACACACACACACACACACACACACACACACACACACAGCACTCAGGCATACATTTCAGAAAGTGTAACTTTCACTAAATTCCAGACCCTGAATTGCACTTTGGTTCCTGTTCTGATCTTATATCGGTACTAAAATCACCTTGGAATAAGATACTTAAGAGCATGCTATTGACTTTGGAGTCAGCTAACCTTGTTTGGATGCTGGGATCTGCTACTAGGTCATTTATATGTGAACATGTCTGATCTCTGTTTCTTGAAAGTAAAACAGGAACAATATTTTCGTCAGGTATTTGTGAAAATTGAATACAGTATTTGTCCTGCATTTCAAGATTAGTATCCTTCCATAGTAAGTGCTAAATAAATATTAACTCAAAAATACAAATTGAAACATGTATTTTTCGATGTATTACTTCCAGTAAGTGCCTTAAAAGGAATAGTCTGGCTTTGTATCTCTGCCTTCTCCTCAAATGAATTTCAGTATATATTAAGGATGGATGGAGGGATAGACGGTTAGAGCTGATCTCCAATAGAAATCTATCCAAGCTTTTTAGACATTACCTGAAAAATATCACACTTTAAAGCTTACAACTTGTGTGGTTCATGTCTCTGCATGTGATTTTTTTTCTGCTTAAATGACTCAAAATATGCATGTTCATATGCTTTTGTTTTTGTTTTTCTTTTGCCTGGATCATATCTGCAAAGAAGCAAAATTTCTTTCTCCATATTGTTCCAAGTCTTCCTCATTTGAGCTCTATGAGAACTTCAGACAGGTAGGAATCCTGCCGGAGGAGTCTTTCTTCCTATTTCTTTTAAAATGAGAGGTGCCATTTCTGCTAGAACTAACAAGCAGAGAAGAGATCATTAGTTGACTAAATATTTCCACAACAAAAGTTGGGAAACATAACCCCAAGGGTACTGGAATTTCTAACCATTCTCTATGGATCAACAATCAGGACAAGTTCATCTATCAGTTATGAAACAAACTCAGAAAGAATTAAGACTTTTATATTTGCCAAACAGCAAAACAAACCAAAAATATGGAAAATACCACATGAATCTAGATTACTTCTCTCTGAATCTGTTACTGTTTTCTCGTTATGCTGTCAGAAATTACCCAATTCAGTACTTTTTTCTGACAAATTACTATGTGATGGGAAGCACATAGTCCAATAAAATAATTTTTAATGAAAGTTACTTCAGTTAGAACAACCCTATGATATATTTACTTTATTTGCCCAAATAGGGCCATTTTTGACCAGCATTCTGTGATTGAATATTCATTCACCAGTATGAATGGCTTCATTTGGGGAAGGTGAATAATCCAGGAATGTTTAGTCACTTTGATCTTGGCTACACATTAACCAGCTATATGGCTGAGACTTTTTCCTTCCCTGAGAAACAATGAAATGTCAAACTCGCCATGTAGTTGAAGAATAAATGCCAACATGTGTGGGTTTAAAAATATTGTCTTTTTTTTGCCAGTCCTGGGCTTAGGAGCACTGTCCTTGGACTTTCTCAAGGCTAGAGCTCTACCACTTTAGCCACAGTGCCACTTCTGGCTTTTTTCTATGTATGTGGTACTGAGGAATCAAACTCGGGCCTTTGTGCACATTAGGCAAGCACTCTACCACTAGGCCAAACTCCCAGCACATATAATGTTGTCTTTTTTTTCTTGCAAATACTAACACCTGCGGCATGTTGGAGCAAAAGTCAGAACTATGAAGTCAGAACTATGGCTCTTACCATATTTATTTAATGACTACAAGGGAAGAATGCCAACCTGGTCCATTTTGTAAATCTTCCATTTTTGTGAAAGACATAACCTAGGCATGTATATGAAATTATTGAAACAACTTTGGAGCACAAAAGGAAAGTCCTTGCCTGGACTCTTGCATGCACATTTGTCTTGGATTGATAAAGTCAGAAAAAGTTGAGATTTGAAGTCTTGTGTTGGAAGCATCTGATGAGCTGGATCAATTGCATGACTCTATTTTATTTACTATAGAAGTAGCACATGAAGGGGCAGGAAGTTTGGCCTAATGGTAAGAGTGCTTATCTAATATGCACCAAGACTTGGGTTTGAGTTCAATTCCTTGGTACCACATACATAGAAAATGCCAGAAGTGATGCTGTGACTCAAGTGGTGGAGCACTTGAGAAAGCTCAAGGACAGTGCTCAGGCCCTGAGTTCAAGCCTCAAGACTGGCAAAAAAAAAAGTGGCACATGAACTAGGGACTGTTATGGAGATAGTGGAGAGGCTCCTACCCACTATAATTATTCAAAGTAGGAAGGATACTATGATGCCCACCAGCCAAGAATCACATCATGCCCCTGAAGATATCTAAATTTTCCCCTGTCCTATGCCTTCTCTAGGTTACTAAAGTGGCCATTCCCTGTCAGCCAGGGACAGGAGCCTCTAGTGAACAGTCCTGCCAGACTGAGGTGACATTTTGATGACCATCAACCATCTGGAGTGATTCTGCTATTATCTGACATTAGCCTTTGAATTCTTATAGTGATGAGAGAAGAGAGTTCTCTGGAACCTAGTAAGAAATCCATGAGAGGATGATTAGGAGGAGGTAGGGGGAGGGAAAGTTGAAGAAAAACATGGGAAAGAGGGGCTTCAGTGTTCAAGAAGTAATGTACCCACTTGTCGGGGTTTTTAGTCCTCGGTCCCTCCTGACCCGCAGGAGGAATAGAGAGAACACGCCCCAACCAGGATAAGCCAAGAAAGGAGAGGGCTGACTGACAGCCTGCACCCAGCCCTCCCTCGCATTGGACAACCAGACCTGTCAGGGAGACCCGTCAAGGCAGGAACTCGTTTATTGAGGAAGTCCATTCAGCTAATATAGGGTACAGGAGCCTATCAGCACAAAGGTGGGCAGGGTGGAGGAGGACCACGTGTTTACTCTCACTACAGGTCTCAGCAGAGAGTGGTAAAGCAATAACACATTCGTACCCAATGGTAATCAAGTCTCAGCAGAGAGTGATTCACAATACCAAGGACATAGCTCATAGTTAGGCATGGCCTTCATATATGACAGCTCATTTCTTTGTGTGGTATCTTACTCAGTGATGCAGATTCAGGGACCAGCCTGACCCTGCACTCGGTTCCCAACACCCACTACCTGATGAATGTAACTCTATACATCACCCGACAATAAAATACAACTAAAATTTTCAAAAAGAAGTTCATGGAGCATATATTGTGTAATGTCCAGATAGACAGAGGAAAACAGGATGTGGGTTGTTGTAGCATGTGGGCACATCATGGTAGAAACCTCTTCTTTGATGTAAGGCACTGAGCAATTTATTATTTTCTTTCATTCATACCATAGAAGGAGGAGAAAGAGCTAGGGGGAAAAAATAACAGCCAAATGTAGAATGCTTTTAAAATAAGATTTGAATTGAAACTGTGTAGAACTACTTAAAGATAATAAGAATATTAAATAAGCATTGGATGAAATACACTTAAGAGTTGGTCAAGGCTGGACTAGAATCAGAGCCCCCAAACACTCTAGAAGGAAAATCTCAGGCTTGGGAATTAAAGTTCTAATTTCTCAGTTTCCTCATCTATAAAACCGGGATAATTGTGGCCCAGAAGGCAAAGGATTTTCATCTTTAATGGGGATTTAAGACAATTTGTTGAAAGCCCCCAGCTACTGAGTCCGTATAAGATCCTTTGGGTTTGCCTGTGCTTTCTTGCTCATGCAGAGAAAAGTAGAAAGTCAGCATATATACCCAATTTAAAGCAAGGGTTACAAGAAGCAGCTCCAATAAGTCAAAGGATGACTATAAATGATGAAGTAAAACATCAGCACAGAACAAAAAGGGTTCTGAACCCACACAAAAAGAAGGCAAATCTGTGGGACCAGAGTAATTCCCATATCCATGCAAATGTCATTTAGCATTAAAGTCACCTAAGAGGAGGCTGAATGAGGAATCCTAAGCACAAGAGAAGTAACATTTCTAGGGCACATTCTGTGCAACAAGCTAACATACATAACAACTCCTCGTAGCAGACCCACTACACTCCCGCTGAGTAGACAGTGAAATCTAAGTGCAAAGAGGCAATGAGTTCTTCCTCGGGTTTCTTCTAACCTCTTTTCCCTCTCTTCCCAGGAAAATGGAAGGAATTCAGCCCAAGAATTCAAAGCTTGCCTACTTAAGGTAGCCACCAGCCTAAGGCAGGAATGGCTTAATACAATTGTAAATGTGCAGTTGGGGCCAGGTGCTAGGTGTGAGCCTGTCAACTCTGGAGATAATGTTTGGTCCCCTGAACAAACAGGAAGGAGTCTCTGTGTCCCAATAGATGGGAGGGGGCAGGGTCCTTGGCTCAGCAATCCCAGGGGGACCCATTTACATGGCAGTGCCACTGAGAACCGAGCCAACAATTGGAAATACAGCAAGAGGGTGGCTGCATGTCCTATGTCACCCTCAGACAATTGTTTAACTGCCTCGCCCATCTTAATCATCTACACTGGGAGATGACAAACTATGACTGACAACATTATTTTATAAAGTTTTCTTGGAAGACAGCCACATCCCAATGTAATGCATAGAACATAGTGCATGTTTGATATAGGTTTACTAACCTAAATTGCCAGTAGATTAAGCAGGATGATAAATAAATGGAGGGGGGGACTGTCCCCATCACTTCTGGAAATAGTAAGGTGCAACTAGAGGTCTGGTTGGGTAGAGATCTTGATTGACAGCCTATGGTGACATTTCCTCTGCAAAACTATAACATGTAGATAAAATCTGAACACAGACTGAGTCTGCCATAGCAGCTGACTATGTGCTATTGTTTTAGTTACTGGAATCTTCCCCTGTTTCTGGGGGAGCTGGAAGAGAAGATCTGTTCCCCTTTAAACCCTGGGGCACCAAGTCAGCCAGTTTTATTCCATTATAAGAGCTGCCTACCTCAATTGCATTGACAAGCATGCTAGGCCTGTGCATATGTCCCAGCCTCTCTAATCTCTTTAGTTCCATCGCCTGGACATTTTATTTGAAATTGATTTTTAAATGTCTGAGTAATTGAGGTTTATGTGTAGTTGCCTCTTTACAGCAGAGGTAAGCTGAGGCTGCTTCTACCCTCATTAAAGGCTGATTCGGAATGATTGCATTACTGGAGGCTTCCAATTTGCCATTCCTGAGGGCTCCTGCCTGAGAAAGTTCTGCCCTTAGTGGGCCTAGGTGACTAGAGAGCAGAACAGACAGCATTAGGCTTTGTGACCCTATTCACCTGCTGCAGTAGTTGATCAAGACTAGCAGGAAAACTTTTCCAGTATTCCCATAGGGCTCTTCTCTAGTATGGAACTCCTGGGTTCAGTTGAAGGCCCAATATCCCCTCCCTTACTTTTACTTGGAGTTGCCATTCAAGAAAATGTTAGGAATGTCATTTTCTAACTGAAAATCTAATATATTTGCCTGCTGGTATTATGAAGGATGGAAAATTCTACAGCATCTTGTTCTCTCCACTTTTATCAAATGTCCCAGTCATACACCATGTGTGTGTGTGTGTGTGTGTGTGTGTGTGTGTGTGTGTGTGTGTGTGTGTGTGTGTGTTTCGGGGGTCTTGCTCTTTATCATAAATTGGCTAAGATGGGGCTGGGAGCTTGACTTAGTGGTAGAGTGCTTGCCTAGCATACACGAAGACCTGGGTTCAGTTCCTCGGTACCACATACACAGAAAAAAAGAAAGCCAGAAGTGGTGCTGAGGCTCAAGTGATAGAGCTCTAGCCTTGAGAAAGTTCAAGGACAGTGCCCAGGCCCTGAGCTCAAGCCCAGGACTGGCAAAAAATATTGGACTTCAGATTTGAACAAGGTACAACCCATCTCAGATAGAGGCAGAAGAGGCTAAGAGGAAAGCTTGTGATCTTAAAGCATCATCTGTTGTTCCTGCTTTTTAATGTAGCTTTACCATTGTAAAGGAGGCACTGAGTGAGTTTGGAAATTGGAAACAATGTGGGGAGAAAAGCTTTCACTTTGAATTCAGGAAGAACTGGTTTTAAATCCACTAAAGGATGGAAAGTAAGGTTCAGTTCTGTTTCTGTCATCTGTGAAGTGGTGATATCAAAGCCTCCTTCTCAGAATGAGGGTGAAGAAGGGGCCAAGTACTGTATATAAAGGCTGCGCCAGTCAAGGTGAGGTAGTCCAGAAGGAAATCCTACTTAGTCTCAAGAGGTTTTTGTTTTGTTTGGTATGGGTCCTTCTCCACAGATTAGAAAGGAAGAAAAGGAGAAGAGAGGGAGAGAGCAAAAAAGAATCTTCAAAGCAAATCACTTCGATTTCTTGTCACAGAGGAATGCTCTCTGTACACCAAGTGGCAGAAATTCTTAAACAGGTGGTTGAATGCATCTCAAAGTTTGTCTGAAGTAAATGCAGCACTAAAGCTTTGCCACAGATTAAAAAAAAGAAGCAACATATAAAATTGAGATTAAGCCTCCAGGAATTAGAATTATTCTCTTTTAAGCTAAATGTCAAAGCAGCACATCTCTCCTTGCTCTGGACATACTGTAAGTCTCTATCTATTTCAGCACCTTGCATTGACCTAGACATTGGCAGGATTCCTGCAAGTGCTGGCCAATGGAGGGGTCTCCTTCTAAGCATAGCAGACCCTGGTCCTGCTAGCCTGGGCCAGGTTGTCTTGAGAGCCCCTGACAGTGTATGTTCTCTTGACTATGATAAATAGTCAAGAGAAGCTGCTGGAGGATTTTTGTACAGAGAAAAGGATGATTGAGCTAGACTCTGCCAGATATCAAGACTTAGAAGGACAAAGAGAAGACCTGTTGTTCTTGACAGAAGTGAGAGTAAAACTGACAGAATGGAGCAGAGTGTTTGAGAAGAAAAGCAACGTGTAGACAGAAAATGGAGAATACATCTCCCTGGATGATGCTAGAAAATACTGGATCTTTACTTTTCATCAGGGAAATCATGGTCACCATTAAGCAAACAAAAGAAAACAAAAACAAAAACAAAAAACAGGAATTTTATCCCCCACCTTAGTATTTAACCAAAGACCATTGCCTCTTTCCAAATTGAAAAAAAAACATAGAAGAGAAATAGCGGCCAACCAGTTATTCATACTTAATATCTGCTGTACTAAACAGAAAAGAGGGCTTATGCAACCCACAAGGCAATACTATATCCATTTATTCCTTCAAAATAAATGTATGTGATCTTCAGTTGTTGAGTGCTTTGAAAGTATAGCAAGGCATAAAGCACTTCATGTTCTCACTCTTATAGAACTTGTATTTTCAGAGGAGAAAATGCTAAAGGAATTGAAATTTGATAGATATTAAGAAATCTGAGAACGAGGTCGTTATGCCTCTTTTGGAGGAAACAAAGACAGAGACAGCTTATGTTAAATGTCAAAGGTCATACAAAATCAGCAGTAAACCCAGCCATGAATACCTTTGTGTTCAATTTGAGGTTAGTCTGCCCTCCTGTTATCACTGCAAATTATTCATTCTTTTCCCTAGGAATCTTCCTATCTTTTAAATCAAAGAAGCAGCCCCAGAGAAGTGTGAGATGACTTTGAGCTCTGCACAGCCCTCCTCTTTCCATAATCCCAAATCCCTCTCTCCCATGTCTTCAGATAAAAATCACATCACTGCTCAACCAGCACTGCTCAGCTGCAAGTATTAATTTACAGATTGCTGCTTCTGGGCCACTGCAGTGTCACTGTGACTTAATGACCTAATTTTGTGCTGTGGTGTGTGTGTGTGTGTGTGTGTGTGTGTGTGTGTGTGTGTGTGTTTCTGGTTCAGTCACTAATTTGAGCCTTCCAAAGTGGCTTCTTTACCCTCAACACTTCTTTGTTTTATTGTTGGGGTAATGTATAGAAGGGTTACAGTTAACATTTGCCAGGTGGTCGGTGCATTACTTCTCGAATCTTGATACCCCTTCTTATGTTTTTGTCCCCATTTCCCGCCTCCCACTCCCTCCAAATCATCTTGTTTTCCCAATTCCCTTCCTTTCCCTATTTCAAATAAACAAATAAACATATATATATATATATAATATACCAGGTAACAAAGTCAGATATAGTAACTACACGAGATTAACCATAAGGGGAAAAAAAGAGAAAGGAAATAACTTCACATAGTAAATTAAGAATACTAATTACAAAGAAAAACCTCTAGTTTCCATATCCTAGAATTCATTTCATTTAGTCTCATCCTGTATGGCCATATGTACACAGATTTTGAGCTATTGTGATCCTCTGCTGGGAGAATCCTAGATGTGTACTAATTATTACAAATGAGGGAAGCATGGAGCCTCTCTTCCTCTGGGTCTGGCTTACTTCACTTAATATGATATTTTTTCAGTCCTGGGCCTTCAGCTTAGGGCCTGAGCCCTGTCCTTGAGCTCTGAAGGCTAGAGCTCTACCACTCAAGCCACAGCACCACTTCTGGCTTTTTTCTATGGATGTAGTACTGAGGAATCGAACCTGATCATATGCACTCTACCACTAGGCAAACTTCTGGCCCCTTAATATGATTTTTTTCCCATGAGAAGGGGTATCAATGTATAAGAAGTAAAGCACCTGCTATCTGGAGAATGTAACTGTAACCCCTCTATACATTACCCCGACAATAAAAAATAAAATAAAAGAGAAAAAATGGTTTTTGTCAACTCTTTCCATTTCCTTACGAATGGGGTGATGGCATTCTTTCTGATGGCAGCATAGAATTCCATTTTGTATAAATACCACATTCATCTACTGAGGGGCATCTGGATTGGTTCCATATCTTAGCTATGGTAAATAATGCCAAAACAAACCTGATTGTGCTAGTCACTTTAGTATGGCCTTGTTTCTGGACATTTGGGTAAATGCCCAGGGGTAGGATTGCTGGGTCACAGGGGAGCTCTATGTTTAGTCTTTTGAGGAATCTCCATACTGGTTTGAGAGTAGTTGAACAAATTTACACTCCCACCAACAGTGTAGCAGCATTCCCTTCCCTTCTGGCCACATCCCTGCCAGCATCTGTTGTTAGATTTCTTGATAATGGCCATTCTAACTGGAATGAGGTAAAATCTCAAGGTTGTTTTGATTTGCATTTCTTGTTGGCCAGAGATGTGGAGCATTTCTTCATGTGTCTATAGGCCATTCTTGTTTCTTCTTCAGAGAAGTCTCTAAGTCTTTGGCCCATCTTTTAATGGGATGGTTGTTTCTTTGAGGATTTGTTTTTGAGAGATTCAGTTATTTCAGCTGTAATTATAGTTCAGATATGAGGCCCTTATCTGTTGTATGGCTAGTGAAGATCTCCCACTCTGTGGGCTTTCTATTTAACTTGCTAGCTATGTCTTTTGCCATACAGAAGCTCTGCAGTTTAATGCAGTCCCACTCATCCAGACTTTCTCTGATTCATTGTGTTTCTTGGTCCATATTAAGAAAGTTTCAACCTGTGCCAAGGAGACCTAGGGTATCTCCACTTCCTTCATGAAAAGTTTTCAGGGTATCTGAAATGGATCTTTGATCCATTTGGAGTTAATCCTGGTGCAGGATCCAACTTTAGTTTTCTGCAGGTGCTTAACCAGTTCTGCCAGCACCACTTGTTGAAGAGGTTGTCTTTCTTGCATTCTACTTTTTTGGCTCCCTTATCAAAGATTAGGTGGCCATAGGTCTGTGGGTTATTTCTGGGTCTTCAGTTCTATCCCATTGGTATTCATTCATGTTTTTGTGCCAGTACCAAGCTGTTTTGATTACTACAGCTCTGTAATAGAGTCTGAAGTTTGATATTGATATTCCTCCTGCGCTGTTCTTTCTGCTAAGGATTGTTTTGCTGTAGAGGGTCTTTTATTATTCCATATGAGGTTTTGGATTACTTCCTTTATTTCATTAAAGAATGATACTGCTGGGTATTGCATTGAATTTGTAGATAGCCCTTGGTAGGATTGCGATGTTAATTCTTCCAATCCAGGAATATGGGAGGTTTTTCCACTTCCTTAGTTTTTTTTAATCTTGTTTTTCAGGTTTTTAAAAGTTTCATCATAAAGATCCTTTACTTCCTTAGTTAATTCCTAAGTATTTTTCTTTCTTTGAGACCAGGAGGTGCTTTCCTGATTTCTGCCTCACTCTTCTCATTGTTGGCATACAAGAAAGCCATTAATTTTTGAGGGTTAATTTGTACCCTGCTACTTTGCCCAAGTTTCAAATCAGCTTGAGTAACTTGGGAGTAGATTCTATAGGGTTCTTTAAATACAGAATCCTGTCATCTGGAAAGATGGAAAGTTTTGCTTCATCTTTTTCTATTTGTCTCCCCTTCTTGTTTGCTTCTTGCCTTATTGCTCTGACTAGGAATTCTAATACTAAATTAAAGAGACACACTCACAGCCCAAAGCAGAAGTAAGCACATGAAGCTCAGACTTTGAAGTGCTCTGATCTACACTGTGAGAGAGACAGATTTCCCACAATGCAGCTGGGAAACAGCTGACCAGTTAAGCATCTGTAATGAGAGCTCACTTTGTGGATTCTGTAGTGAGAAATCAGGATGGGGTGGCCTCTGAAACTGATGGGTCCCCAACCCTATAATAGAACAAATGGTAGAGAAAGTGCCTCAAAATGAGTCCAAATTATCTATAAAAAGTGCCACTTCAGATAATGAAGGGAGAATATCATTGTTCCAAGAGAAATGTACTATTTATCTGATTTATGCAACTATAACCCTTTGGTATCACCTTTATAATAACCATAAAAATAATTAACAAAGACAGAAAAGTGACACTTAGGATAAAATGGCTATATCTCTTTCTTCCCATCTACACAGATGTTTCTACAATAAAACCACGTGGCCCCTACCAGGGGCTGGGTCTAGCATGGGTGGCTCTCTTCTCTGTGTGTCATGGGAAGGGATGAAGAACCATAGTTCCTATCACTTGTCCTCTGTTCACTGGAAGGAGGGTGATCTGAGATGAACACTTTCCAGTGTTTTAAATGAAATCTCTCCTAATCTCCTTGGGTGGTATCTGTATAGAACTTAGCAAATGCCACCCTTTATATTTGTGGTTGTACCTGTGTCTCTATCTACAGAACATGGACCCCCAAAGGCTAGAAACAGAGCTTCCTCCCCCTCGGCACCTCCTATTCTCCCCTAGTATGTTTGGGAATACTCAAAATACCTTGACTGCCCTGAACTACAGAAGGTCAAGATCACCCTCAAAATGCTGTATATGGGTAGTAGTAGTGATCTAAATGTCAATCAATAGGAGAGCTGATGATTAAAAAATCCTACAGTGATGCAATAGTGAAAAGAGGTTTGAAACGTATTGTACAACCTGTGGAAATGCGATGCTAATTTTTAAGGCCCCAAAAGATTATTTACAGAATAATATCCTTTTTGTAAACTTTAAAAAAGAAAACAAATTAAGAGCCAGGCACATAGCTGTAAATCCTACCTACTCAGGACACTGAGTTCTGAGGATCTTGGTACAAAACTAGCCAACGCAGGAAATCCATGAGATTCATATCTCTAGTTAACTACCAAAAAGCCAGAAGTGGAGCTGTGGATCAAGTGATAGAGTACTAGCCTTGAGGAGAAAAAAGAAGTTTAGAGACAGTACCCAGCCCCTTATTTAAGACTCAGGATTGGCCCCAAACAAAGCAAAAAACAAATTAGGGATAGGATGTTTATGATTAAATAGTTAACAAAACATTATAAAAAGAGTACCAAAGAACAATGAACATAAAATTTAGATTACAACCAGCAATGGACAGATTGATAAGACTTGCCATATGCTAAGATGGAAATAATTGACAAGATTCTAGCTTTTGTTTCTGGTGCTAGATTTGTATATGCTTATTAATAAGAAAAATGAGATACACATTAATTATTGATGAGTGTCAAGATACCGCAGACTCTGATTAATCTAATTATCTGCACCTGAGGTCTACATAAACAACAATGAAAAAATAAGCTCTTGGCACAGAGCCATCCATAATTGTTTGGAACACAGGCTCTCTGATTTATCTAGGTAACAGCTTATTTTGTTCTCAGGGAGACTTGAAGAGCAAATGTGGTTTTCTAAAATTCTTCTCCAAAATGAACTCTCCTGATATGGTGTACATATAACATTCCTTCATATACTTCCTATATGCATCCAATGAGCAAATGGGAAAAGGTTTACAACAAGGCATCAGGCCTCATAGGACTACATTTATACAGTTGTTAGTTATACATTCAACAAATACATGTATCATGATTGTATTAGACACTGCATACTGAGTAGACTTTAAAACCCACGGGAACCTTGTCTTCTTAGAGCTTAAAGACTCATGGAAAAGAAAGCCATTGTAGATATAAATGCGTCATGACTACAAAATTATCCATTATGAAAAGCTTGATGAAGAAGAATGGACCTGAATGCCAAGAGAAAACAGTTGGGACATTGTCTTTTTTGGTTGTTGGGAGGAGTATTGTTAGAATCAAAGTAGCCAACATCCCTGGGGAGGCCTGTAGTTCACACTGTGTGTTCTGAATGGACATGCCTGCTGGTTTAAGTGGTATCTATCAACTCAGGCACTATGAGAGCCCTGACAGGGAGACTAATGTTATTGACTCGACTGTTCTGGTTCTTGCTGGTGTGGCTAGGGAGGCACAAAGGCCACTACCAAGGTATAAAGGTGAATCAGAGAAAGAAGACTGCATTTACTATGTGCTTGAGGGAGTAACCAGAGCAGAGAATACACGTTCTCATTTACATTCACAGAATGATTGCCCTGTATACGGTAGGAATAATGAAGTGAGTAGGGGTACAAGCAGAAGCAGAAAGACCGATTAGGAGTACACAAGCTTAAGGGAGATGATGGAATCTTGAGTGGACTGGTATTCATAAAGATAGAGGGAAAAGCAGAATTGGGCTTTATTTTAGAGACAGTATCTTTAAAACTTTACAAAAGGATTGAAAGCAAGGGCTGAGGAGAAAATGAAGCATCTGAGATGATTCCTAAATTTTTTATTTAAGAAAAGTGTATCTTAATGATACCATGTGGTGAGATTTTTTTAAAAAGTAGACTTAAGAAAAGGAAAGTTTTAGGAAGAGAATACATGGTAAAAAAATTGTGTTCTGCTTTTGATAAATTAAACCTGAGATATTCAATAAACTTCCATTTAAGACTGAGGTTAAAGGCTAGAAGTTTGACTTGGAAATTGTGGAAGCCATTAGGGATAGAGATTTATGAGCTAATGATATGGGTAATATTTAAAGTTTCAGATTAGGTAAGAGGAGAGAGTAGACAGGAAAAAATGGAGGGCCAAGGGTGGAAAGAGCAGAAGTGCAGGTTTAGTAAACTGAGGATGTTAGGATGATGGAGCTGAAGAGAAAAGGGATAGACCAGACTCAATTCTCAACAGGCTAGGACTGCTTATTACCAGTGAGGAGCATAGGCCTACCCACGCTGGTTTGGAGGTTGTGCAAGGAACTGGATTTGGGGCTGTGTTTATATGGATCTTAACAAGGAAGCAGAAAATATAAAATGGACTTTGATCTGGGGGCAAGGTCAGTGTCCTTGGCCAGGCCCAGAGTGGGATGCTTTACCTGGGGTGAGGGGGTTTTCAGCTAAGTCAAGGTCAGAATGACCTACGGACAAGAATATGAACACACACCTGGTGTGGTGCTTGACCTGGGGAATAAAGCTGAAGTCCATCCTTTACAGATGAAGCTGTCAGGCAAGATGGAGTGAGGAAAAGGCCATGCCCATTGGTGTGTCCACAGGAACACCCTGAAGCTGTTCTCATGGGGTGTGGGACAAGGAAACTCAACTGTGAAGATCTGAAAGAGAAGAGCAGATGCTCTCGCAGGAATCCCACCATGCAAGAATTCTACAAATAACTAACCTCTATTTTTAATATGTTCATGATAGAAAAAAGTGTATTTTTGGATTAAAAGAATTGTGAGGGTTTTAATCTAATACAACGGTACAAACTTTACTTGGTTTATTGTCCAACTAGCTAAAATGAGACATTTGGGGGGTAATTGAGAAAATGTGATTTTAAACCAGACAATATATGATATTAAAGAATTTTTGTTAGTTGATGGAGTCATGATTTTGTCAGAAAAAACGTGCTTATTTGTAAAAGATGAACAGACTTATTTAGGAGTTGAAATAGTATGAAGTCTGATATTTCTTTATAGTGGTAAATATTTTTTAAATTTTTTATTGTAAAGGTGATGTACAGAGGGGTTACAGTTGTCTAAGTCAGATAAAAAGAATATATTTCTTTTTGAACAGTATCATTCCCTCCCTCGTTTTCTCCCAATTTTTTCCCTGCAGATCCCACTGCCTCCCACACATGGTATAGTCCATTTCCACCATCGTACCCAGTGAGTACCACTGCTGAGTTAGATCACCCTGTGTCCACCATTTCTGTGCTTAAAATGAGAGACATACAACCAAAAGCTAGTAATTTCAAGTTTATATCTGTCTATGGGGAGTCCTGTGCATGCACTTTTTCATAATAAAAGTGATTAAACAGGTGGACTACGAAGTGTTTCAGAGAAATAAGATAGAGGGAAAGTTAGATCCAAGGATATTTTTAAGTCATTTTATGAAAATAAATACTAGAACATTTCCACAATAACAAGGATACAAGGAGGGAGCCAAGGAATAGGCAAGGCTGCAGGTTTTTAGGGAAATGAGAGGGGACTCAATTAAGCTCAAGTAGACAAAATGACCTCTGAGACTAACAAAGGGAGATGTCAGCATGGAGGTAAAGAACCAATGGATTTGGTAGCAGGGAAGGAGATGCAGGTTATTTTGGCTAAGTCTGCAATCTCCTTGACCCTTGAGGAAATGTCATCCATGTGCAATAGAGCATGATGGCATTGTTCCTTTGGGGAAGGAAAGAGGATGTGTCCAACAGAAAGTGGGAAAAGGTAGTTGGAGTGCCAGTGGTGTTAAGAATCCATTCAAGAAGTTGGGACGTGATTTGCACTTTGTGTGAGTCAGCACTCTTGATGGTTTTTCTCCTAGTGAAGGCATAAATCTGTGTGTGGGGGGGGGAAGACAATGTTGGACAAGAAATGTACTTGCTACCTTAGGTACATAACTGTAACCCCTCAGAAGTACATCACCCTGACATTAAAAAAAGTGATTTGATCCATTTGGTCATTGATTCCAATGAGAATAGGACTATAATACATACTTACATGTATCTTGATAATAGAATAGGAGAATGTTTTAGAAGAGATGGATCGTGAGAATGGCTGATGGAATCTATATTGGCCAAGGAGGAAAGTATGGAAGAAAGAAGGTGGCAGATAATGAAAAGTGAGAAAGAAATACGAGCTTTAGAGACTGGAGAGCCTGATGTGCTTGATGTTGTGAAGGTCAGTGAGCTGAGGCTGGGGTGTGGCTCTATGGGAGAATGCTTATGCATCTATGCTTATGGCTCTATAGGAGAATGCTTATGAATCTAGCTCTACAAACCTGGGAGTAAACTGAAGAGGTTCGAGAACTTGGGTGCCCTCCTACAGCTGTGTAGTGCCAAGATCTGAAGGTTGGCAACCCAGAATCCAACTCTTTCCTAATGACACAACTACATGAACAATTTCTTTTGTAGTGGGTATTGTGGGAGAGGTGAGCAGGAATGCTGATGAGAAAAATAAGTGCAATGGTTTGAACATAGGACAATGAGATGGATTAGAGAAGGTAGTCATTTGAGATGAGGAGGTCAAGGAAATGAGAAATTCAAACACCAATTGAAAATTCTTCACATATACTGAAGCCTATAAGGGTAGTGATAAGAGATTAGGGAACAGATTTCTTTACTGTAGGATTGCTGAAAGAGTAAAACACATGCTGACTTCTGTTATAACCCACCAAAAGGAAGAAACATATGGCACATTTCTCATATTTATTCCCATGATATCTCCTCTCAGAATACATATATTCTGAAACTCATAATATATTCTTAGGATTTACATCCAAGAAAAACTATTGTAGAGAGCCAAACTTCATGGCAAATCCTAATCCTAAACTGCCCTATTCCTAATACACATATGTTCAACCTGAACTCCCCTCAAGTAACTAAGGAATGCCTGTGCAAATACTCATACCCCACTTAGAATCATGTGTATGCTTTTAAAGAATTATTCATGAGGGGCCAGGAGTGTGGCCTAGTGGTAGTGTGCTCATTTGTCCAGCATGTACGAAGCCTTGGGTTCAATTCCTTGACAACACACACACACACACACACACACACACACACACACTCACACAAACACACAAGCTGGAAGTGGTGTTGTGACTCAAGTGGTAGAGCACTAGCCTTGAGAAAGCTCAAGGACAGCACATAGGCCCTGAGGTCAAGCCTCAGGACTGCCACACACCCCGAAAAAATAAATTATTCATGACAAAAATCTGAAAGTTCAAGTCCCTTCACCCAAGCAGCTTAGTTTATATGACCAGATGATCTGCTATTCTTTGTCTTTCTCTCTTTCTTTCTTTCTTCTTTCTTTCTTTCTTTCTTTCTTTCTTTCTTTCTTTCTTTCTTTCTTCCCTTTTTTCTTTCTTTCAGTTAAGGACTCCTTTTAATATTTTTAAATTGTTATTACAAAGGTGACATACAGAATGGTTATTTACATGTCGAATAAATAGTACATTACTTTTTTGTACGTGAGGGTCATGGGGCTTGAACTCATCCTGGGCACTGTCCCTGAGCTCTTCACCTCAAGGCTACCCTTGAGCCAAGCCCTACTTCCTGTTTTCTAGAGGTTAATTGAGATAAAAGTCTCAGGTCCTTTAGTGCCCAAGCTGGCTTTGAACCTTGATCCTCAGATCCTAGCCTCCCAAGCAGCTAGGATTACAGGCATGAGACACCGGGCCCAGCTAGTATATTACTGTTTGGACAATATCACCCCTTCCCTGGCTATCTCCCAGTTTTTCCCTCCTGCCCCCACCCACAAGTTGTATAGTTCATTTTCAACATTGTGTATGGTGAGTACCAGTGCTGCAAGTATTCCCCCTTTGCTCCTCCATTTCTGTGCACTCCCCCAAGCCCTTAGCCTTCCAAAGACAAACGAACAGGCAAAAAGAAAACAAAAGCAACATCAAAGAAAAAACCCTCTTGTTCCCACTTTGTGGAGTTCAGTTAGATGAATTGTATTATATATGATCAGAGGCACATTGTAAGCTGCTACAGGCAGTTCTTCCAAAGCAATCTGGGCTGCTTTTTGGGCTTCAGAGTTTGAAATGAGTTAAATAATTTCTGAAATAAACATCTGACCTTCTCTCCGGCTGAAGCCAACATGAATACTTACATTTTAGGGATTCAGCCATCATCAGTCATTTACAGTGATGAAACTGTTCTGTTTTTTTACTTAGAAACCTAGGAACAGTTCAAATAAAACATAAGCAACTCATCCTTGTCTTTCTGCTAATGGCAAGTTTTTAAACTGAAGTTTTTATGGGTTATTTGTTACTGTCATTTTCTATTGTTAGTGCCCCAAATGATGGGTTTGTACTAAATTCACTTCTCCCTAAATGTTACTTGGAATTAAATTGACATTCAAATGCAAATAGTCTAGCCATTGATCAAAGTACAATTCCTGGCACAAGGATCTGCTGTCAAAAATAATTTTAGTCATTTGTAAGCAATATGGGAGTAGTGAGATCAAAGCCAATGAAGGAAGAGGATGATATTGACATTATCTGGAATCTGTAGTTTACCTCAAATCATCCCCAACTCACCTCCCAGTTGTCACCTACCACATCATCAATTAGACTGCACATAATGTTTCTAGGGATCCCAAACTGGCTAATCCTACCTTTCTTAATGTCGTAAACTATATGCTATAATTATCTTTTCATTGGGATTTCTACAGTATATCTCTTTCTCTTATATTTCCACCAAAGTGGAACTATGGAAAACATCTAATAAAATATTGAACAGCATTTTTAGCTCCTTATTAGACTGCTTCTCAATAAATTATAGAATATAAACCAAATGTTACTAATTTATGTGTAAGTCTTGTTGTTCTAACATTATACAAGGACATATTCATTATAAAACATACAATCTATGTACAAATGTATGCATCTATCTTCTTAGCAGCTCTTAATGGTACATTGAGAAAACACACTGAACAGAGTTAAGTCCAATGCTCTTAATGAATTTTACTATCAATATACAATGTTTTATTAAGGCATTAGAGGAAGATCAGAGGCAATGTCTGTTTATAGTCTGAATCAACCTTTTAAATCTCAATTTATATAACTTACAAGCAATAAAATGCCCTCTTTTATATACACAATTCAATGAACTTTGACAAGTATTTACCCATCAGCCAACCTCTTTTGATTGGGATATAAGATATTTCCTTATTCTTTGAAAATCCAGCGGGCTTTTCCTACCTTCGTTGGAAACTTCACACTGATTATTATCACCATTCTTTTTCCTGACATTTTGTCTGTTTTTTATTCTATATGAATGAAATAATGACATGTTATGCCCAGCTTCATTAGCTCATCATGATTTTTTGAACTTCGTATGGTTTGTGGTTTAGATTTTATGTTTTAAGTCTAGACTCTGTTGAATTAATCTCTCATTTGCCCCCTACAGAAAAAAAAACAGGCATTTCCTACATAGAAATGTCAGTGCCTTCATCAAAGATAAATTGGACATATGCATGGCTTCTTTCTGGAATCTCAGGTAGTTTTGCTTATATAAATGTGTTTATCTACACATTACCATGTGGCAGTACTATATATTTGTAATGAAATTTGAATCCAGGAAATGTAGGCTCTACATTTCATTCCTTCTCAGAATCATTCTGGTTATTCTATACCTTTCACAGAGATAAATAATGTTTAGCATCAGTTGGTTGGCTAGAAAAAAAATAGAATTATATTTATGATTGTGTAGAATCTACACTTCAATTTGTAGAAGACTGATGATTTAACTATAATTCTCAAGCCCATGAGCATGACATATCTCTATTTTTTTAAATCATTAATTTCCTTCAATAATTATTTCCTACTTTCAGTATTGATTTTTGTATATATTTGCATATCTTATGGCATTGTACAGGCAATTGTTAAATATTTTATTTCCTATTACATTTTTATACTACTGAGTTCAAAATACTTTCTACCTATAGTTTCTCTAACAACACACTGGTTATTTGTAAATATCTTGTTTCATTTATATATATTAAGAGGGTTTTCTAGTTATTGTATTGTTATAAATTATTAATTCTGCTTTGGTCAGATAATATATTCTAAAAGATTTCTGTCTTTCAAAATTTACTGAAGCTTATTAATGTCAACTATATGAGCGATATGAACACTGCATTTGTAAAGAATGTATTTTCTACACTTGAGTGTATCTCTGTAAATCTCTTAATTGAGTCAAGTTGGTTTCTAGCATTATTTAGATCGTTTTCTAACTATAGCATACTTTTCACCTATTTGCATGAAGTATAGCAGCACTCTTAAGAAAGAATCTTCCAAGCTCCAACCGTGATTGATTTACCTTGGTGAGTTCCACTGCTCAGTTATTAGGTAAACTTTTATTTAAATTCACTGTATAGTCTGGATGCACCACTTGTTCTGAAATGTCCATCTTCATGGCAGATAGGAGGAGATGAGGTAGAGCAGCACACATCACAATGGCCAGGAAGCAAAGAGAGGGAGGAGACTGCTTACATTAGCAGGCTTTCTCCTATTCCCCTATTTATCCCATCCAGGCCCAAGTTTAGGTGGTCCCCATGTATGCCCAGAACTTCCATATCAGTTAATCCTCTCTGGAAACCCCTTACAGAAACAGGCTGAAGTCTGATTCAATAATCTCCTACATGCTTCTCAATCCGATCAAGTTAGCATCCAAGGTTAACTACCTCACCAATATTACCTCAAAAGTTTATTTTGTCTCAGACTTTTCTATTAGATTCTAGACAGAGGCCTTATCTAAAAGTATGGTCTTTCTTTTTAAGGGAAGACTTATCTGATGACTTCATTAGCTGATATTAATGAGGTCTTTCCACTCTAACAAAAATAGACTTCCAATATCCCCAGAACTTATGAGTAACTAGAATTGTTCCATTCCCAATTCATTGCTGATCACTTTCTCATATGTTTTTGTACAATCTCTCCCTGAATTTACCCAGCCCTCAATCCAAGTCCCATCTACCCTAAGCTCAGCTTATTCTCCAGAACTGGCTCATTCAGCAGATGTGAATTCTAAGTTTTTCCTCCTTTGCAAAGGACAGTTGCAGGCTTCCTGGTATATAGCTTACTGTATTAAGGTCTAAATATTGCATTCTCCTCAAAAACAGGGGAATCTTAGGATCCTGAATTCTTCTTATCTTAAGGATTATACTCCTCCCTCTCTCTATTTTGATTATTAGTGAGAGATAGACTGTTCTGATCTCCTAGCCAAAATGCAGGTAGATTATGTGTTATGCATTTATTTGACATTTCTTCAATTTTTCTCTGCTAAACTCCTAAAAGACATTAGCTGGAATCATGAATGTGTCTTTTTTCTATCTTGAGAAGATAGAAGGGAAAACTGAGAAGCATTTTTGACTCACACCCTCAAAGGGACTCTAGTTTCAAAAATAGTTCCCTTCCATCCTCTGGGGCAAGATGGGCTGTGCATGTTCTAGAGAGTGACTCCTGTTTTCTAAATTGGCAGTCTTCACTTGATCATTCTAAGTAGATACATCTTCCATTCCCATAACATCTTAACAGTGTGTTCTCTCTTTAATGGTTCAGGCTTCCTTTTTCTTCAAGTCAGTACCTTTTTGCAATGTTAAATACAGAATTTTGTGATAGGAATGATATTTCTTTTGGTCAGAACATGTGTGCGTGTGCACATGTTATCTCCAAAAGTATAATTGGATATGTATCAGGACAAGTCTTCTAGTGTGGTTTCAGCCAGGAACTAATTACACTGACAATCAGCCACTCATCACTAAGCAGTAGACAGAAAGCCAACAAAAGATGAGGGAAACTGGGTATGTTCATCAGGCCAGATGGTCAAACTGGAAGGTTGAACCACCTGAATACACTGTGTTATTTTATTGGCCATTAAGCAAAGTGAAATTCTGCAGTAATATTTAACAACATGTTTTTTCTCCCTCATTTAAAACCACCAGGCCTAAAATGTGTCAAGTGAAATTTCAATTCAGAGCAAAGTCTGTGCCCCAGAAAATGTCACTAAGGGTTTTAAAGCAGCTGTCATTACCACTGCAGCTTTACCAGAGTTAAGATTACAGAATTCCTGGGGGGTTTTCCACCTGATCAGATGCATTAAGTAACGTGTGAAAACTATACTGCTTGATTTTATTGATTTATTTTTACTTTACTATCAGGGGAGTCCCTCTTTGCCCCCTCCCCACCTGCATCCTTGCCAAACTGTTATTTTTTTAAAGTCATTCTAAGCCCCACTAATCACTTGGATCTGCAAGAAAACACAAAACTAAACCCTGGCTCTTATTGTTACTAATGCCCTCTCTACAAGCACCAGAAATACAATCTTAAGATTTAAATTCTATTTCCTGACTCTTCCCAAAGTCCTTCTCTTTCATAGTGGGATTCTCAAGAGGCTTCGTCCTGAAGGGACACTGTGTCAGAGCTGCAGAAGTGCTGGGAAATGTCAAGAGGGCGCCTAGGATCTGAGATCATTCATGCTCCTTACTGATCCCAGTGCAATGCATTTTGATTTTTCTGTCCTCAGGCTTTGACCCTTTCTACTGCCCCTTCCCCTTCTTCTCTCTTGGGGACTGCATGGGACTGTAACAACTCAGCCATTTCCATCTTCAAAGTGAATCATTAGTCACCTTTAAGTGACTTTAGATTCTCACATTGGGGGAATATTTTTTTTTAATGTTGGTACTGGGTCTTGAATAAAGGGACTCATGCTTTTCTTTAACTTATCATTCAAGGCTGATGCCCTACCATGTGACTTTTGGCTTTTTCCTTGTTAATTGGAGATCAAAGCACCACAAACTTTTCTGCCCAGACTGGCTTTAAACTGTGATCCTCAGATCTCAGCCTCCTGAGTAGCTAGGATTACAAGTGTGAGCTGCATGTACCTGACTAATAAGTGGGAAAGATTGGATAGTTTTCTTCTTTTTTACACAGATATAATTTAAAGAGTTGGAATTTAAAGGTCCCAAGTGTCAGATTGTCAAGTAAGTTTCTTGAAATTTTATCCAATTCTTCTTAAAAAAATAATATTTGAGTTTGGACTCTGGCTACTCTTCTACCTGGATGCATCACTCAGTTGTTTTTCTGCCATGTTCTCATCATTAAAGTTATGGGTTGAAAATAGACAAACTGATAAATGGGAAAATGAATTGAACAGTGCTCAGGGAAGGATAATACTATACTTCCATTGTGTCAACCGGTCACTATAGTCTATAACACCTAATTGTCTCCATTTTCTTAAAGAACAGAGTCAGATAAAGGACATTCTGAATATCTGGGTACGTCAGATTTTTCAAGCAATTCAAATCAATAATTTTCAGAGTCCTAAGCCAGGTTCCAGAGTGAGTATAAAAATGAGTTCACATAATTTTCATGTAGCCCATCAGGCTTACTCCCCAGGCTTCTTCCTGGGAGACCTTGGGAGAGGGCCTAGCAGTTGCCCTACGTAATCAGTAGATACCCTTGTAAATGACATACCAAACCTTTATGTACCTCCCAGTCTCACAAAACCAGGATCTATAAAGTGACATACTATTCTTTCTCCTTACATAGCTTAATTTTAGCAGAAGACAAAGAAAAAACTAAAACTAGCATAATAAACAAAATAATGGGTGGGACACCAAACATTAGACATTTTTCCATTCTTTTTTATTTCTTTGATGAATTTTAATCTGTGAATATAATCATCATCTTCAATGTAGAATATTCAATGTGAAAAGAGAAGAAGGTAACTTGAGGGAGTAAGTGGATGTGGGATAGTTGAAGGGGAGAATAATAGACGAGAAGGCATTGATCAAAATACATTATAGTCGTAAATCGACATGTTGAATTAAAAACTCCCTCATATAGCTAATTAAAGGCAATTTGAAAAACAAAATTTCAAAAATAGAGATGCAGTTGAAATGGTTACCGCTTGTTTCTAAAAAGTGTAGTAGAATTTAAGGTAAATGTTACCTATACATATACCTGGAAAACATACTTCTCAAAGTCAGATTTTATGAAATATTGTCATTCAGTCTTTTCATAGACACTTTTGACGTCAGTATCTTATTCATCAGTGGACTCCCTTTTTGAATCATCTTCCAAAGTTTTCTTGAACACCATAGTCTCTGCTGACTAAGTCATTTCAGCTATAGAACTTTTTGATTTGTGCATAATTCTGTCGCTGGAAATTTTATCTCTTGCCACCAGGACCCACTAGTATAAAATAAGAATATGTTTTTCATGTATCTTGTAGATCTATATTTGAGATTTCACTGCTTATAATGACTATGTATCTTTAAAAAATTATGAAATCCACATCTGAAACAGTGAATTCTTTCCCTTTATAAATTCTGACTACCTTTGGTTGAATATTGGATTCTTCCCAAGAAACTTCATGAACTTTTGGCATTAATTCAGGTTCTTTGAGGTTAACACAGCATTTCTCAGACCTAGCTCTCCATTGACATCACCAAGAGCATGTTGAAAATACACTGATACCAAGATTCAACCTCAAGGATTCTGATTCAATAGTCTTGGGATATTTTTAAGTTCTCTAGGTTAATGTAATCTGCAGCCAAATGTGAGAACCATTGTTTGCCCCAAGCAATCCTTTCTCGTTCAAAATAAAATAAGCAATAGATGGAAAGATATATTAACACATATATATTCTAGCTCTTTTCTTCTCTATGATTAAATATTTATTATATATAAAAGTATTACACATATCACTTAATTAGG